>NW_027460291.1:31570267-31737767 GCF_050947875.1 Dermacentor variabilis
AAGGACATTGGTCTACCTAGGTTATGTGACCAGGATGTCACAAACTGTAAGGATAATTGTCGTTGTAATGTCAGTACTTAATCAAATTCGGTAAATAACTTTTTATTTACTGCAGATAGCATGTACGTGTACATCGAAAACTCAGAGGCGGTGCGATTAGGTGCCTATTCCATTTTGTACAATTTTAGTAACGCGCCTGTGTCCTGAGATATGCACGTCTGCAATTTCAGCCCAAGCCGTCTAATTACGCATGCGAGGCCCCTCCCTAGTATGACGTATCTCTTGCGTATGGCGCTCCGTCTGACAAGAATGCGGAATGACAGGCGACGGTGATTACTTTTCGTTCTCGGCCAGCGCTTCCGTTTTTGCCCAGCGAAACCGAAGGATGACTGTACGGGCGACGTGACACGAGCCCTTTGTCTTAGAGCAATTGCTAGTAGAGCGGCTGACAAGATGCCATGCTGCTTAAGACTTCTTATGCACTCAGGTGCAGCGATACTGCTCCGCTCTTTTTATAATGGTGAAAGCTTTGTTTGCCGTGTGAGGAAAAAGATCAGCAGGCTGAAAAGCCCCGTTGCCATCGCGTAGCTCGTACCCAGTTCGTTCGCTGGCTGCGCCCTACCTGCTGTTGCCGCGTTGGTCGCTGCTTCTCTACGACCCGAATAAACACCCTTTACAATTGGTGGAGCTGCTGGGTACAACCGGAATTCTGGAACTTCGCAACCGGACACCAGCCTGTCTTCATTATGCCGGAAGAAGGACCACCGCAACCACAACCAGCTGCCCCGGTGACTACCGTGGTCTGCCCCGGCCCGTTGCGTCAACGCGACCCACCCATCTTCAGCGGTACCGAAGACCGTGACATAGAAGACAGGCTCGCTGACTACGACCGGGCGAGCATCCATAACCACTGGGACGACACCCAAAAACTGAATTACGTATCGTTTTATTAGAGCGGAGTCGCCAGCGTGTGGCACCGCAACCTTGAACGTGATGTCACGACGTGGACAGCCTTCAAAACTAACGTGACTGAGGTATTCTGGCGCCCCGCCGTTCGCAAGCTTCACGCTGAGCAACGTTTGCGCAGTAGTGCGCAACAGTGCGGGGAGGCATTTACAAGTTATATAGAAGATGTTGTCGACCTCTGCAACCGCGTTGCCGTCACAATGGCTGATGCCGAGAAGATCCGCCATATCTTAAAAAGCATTGAAGACGACGCCTTCCAGATGCTGTTGTCGAAAAATCCGGCGACAGTCTCTGCCAAAGCTTCGACGAACTCCGCAAACAACGCATAGCCACCCGCGAATCTCCTCCTCAGGCGACTTCAATGTCGAGTTTGGCTGTTTCCCCGGATAACACGTCGCTACTGCTACAGATCAAGGAGTTCATCCGTGAAGAGGTGGCTCGTCAGCTTTCTCTGATTCCGCTTACACACGGCCAGTCGAATTCTCCGTTGGCGCCCGCTCTCCAATCTGTCATCAAGGAGCAGGTAGCCGACCACATTCCACCTTCTCTCCAGCAGCCTCCGGTTGCCGCTCCCCTGACGTACGCCGAAGTCGCTTCGAGGCCTGCACCACAGACCTACGGTCCCCTTCGCCCGCCTTTGCGCCCGCCCGTATCCACTCCAGTCCGGCCACTGGTGCAGTATGCACGACCTCAAGATCATTGGCGCACGGAAGACAATCGCCCGATTTGTTTTTATTGTGGCCGTGCTGGACACGTAGCACGTCACTGTCGCCTCCTTACACCGAACGTCCCCAACAATGTGCGTCCATATGCGCCGCGTTTGCAACAACGCCGCAACTATTCGGACACCTTTGAATCTCCTCCTGTCGTCGACACCGCATTCTCCGCCGCTCGCCGTTCACCTTCTCCCCGCCGCCGCTCGCTTTCTCTCATGCACCGGCGTCGGAGCCCTTTGCGCCAGGAAAACTAAATATCGCAGTTCAGGAGGCGAGAACTGCGGTGCCAGCGAAATGTATAAGGCCTCACACTTCCCCGAAGAAGGTTATTGAAGTCGCAATAGAAGGAACATTGACGCTAGCACTTGTCGACACCGGTGCTGCACTTTCAGCGATAGATGCCCGTATTTGCCGCAAGATTGGAAAAGTGACGACGCCGCTTTCTGGACTGTCTCTTCGAACTGCCAACGCGCAGCACGTCGAGCCATCCGGCGCCTGCACTGCTCGTGTCGTAATTCAGGAGGTCCTCTATATCATAGAATTCATCATGTTGCCATCATGTTCACACGACGTCATATTAGGTTGGGACTTTTTCTGCACACATCATGCGATCCTTGACTGCGCCCGCGCCGAAATCGAGCTGTTTCAGTTTTCCACAAGATATTATCACTGACCATAAGGACCATTGTCGCAAAATCTCTGTTTCAGAAGACACCGTTACACCTGCCTGGTCTTCCACTCTTGTCAGTATTTCTTGTGACTATGTAGATGATGGCACAGTACTCTTCGCTCCATCTGAACTCTTAGTTCGCCGCCGTTCACTACCACTGCCGTTCGCCGTCCTCGAGTTCAAAGTTGGCGCCTCTCTCATGTGCGTCTCAAACCCATCGGCTGAACCAATTACTTTACGCCGCCGTGAAAGCCTTGGCAGAGCAGAGCCACTGACCTCATCTTCAATATTTGACACGATGGACGACTACACTTATATTGCGGCTCTCGAGGTATCGCATCCTCAGTCACTGCCGCGTTCTTTTACGCGAGCTATTGCCAGTGACCTTACGACGACGCAGCGCGACGAACTTCTTCGCTTCCTACAAGGCTTCTCTTCCTCTTTTGATTGCCAAGCAACATCACTCGGCCGCACAACGACTGTTTCGCACACTATCGACACTGGGAGCCATGCACCAATTCGACAGCTTCCCTACCAAGTATCGGCGACTGAAAGACGTGTTATCAATGACCAGGTGAACGATATGCTCAATCACGGTGTCATCCAGCCTTCTAGCAGTCCTTGGGCATCACCAGTCGTCCTAGTTAAAAAAAAAAGACGGCACCATACGATTTTGCGTCGATTATCGAAGGCTTAACAAGATAACCCGAAAGGATGTATACCCGTTGCCACGTATTGACGACGCACTTGACTGTTTGCAAGGAGCGGAGTTTTTTTCCTCCTTAGATCTCCGCTCTGGCTACTGGCAGGTGCCCATGGCTGACGCTGACTGTTCTAAAACCGCGTTTGTAACACCAGATGGCTTGTATGAATTCACGGTAATGCCGTTCGGTCTGTGCAATGCGCCCGCCACCTTCGAACGCATGATGGACGGCATCCTACGCGGCCTGAAGTGGCATACTTGCCTCTGCTACCTCGACGACGTTGTCGTCTTTTCTCCTGATTTTCCGACCCATCTTCGGCGTTTACATCGCTTTGACCTGTTTCCGGAATGCTGGTCTCCAGCTTCACGTAAGAAAGTGCCGATTTGCAGCTCGAAAACTGACTATATTAGGCCACGTTGTCTCCAAAGAAGGCATTCTTCCTGATAAACTTCGCGCCGTATCCGAATTTCCGAAGCCCACTAACTTGAAAGCACTACGCAGCTTCACTGGCCTATGCTCTTATTTTCGACGTTTCGTTCGCAATTTCGCTACTGTGATCGCACCACTGAACCAACTTCAAGGCGACAATGAACTTTCTGCTTGGTCGGAAGCCTCTGATGATACCTTTACAACTCTTCGTCACCTACTCACGTCTCCGCCAATCTTGCGCCATTTTGATCCAAACGCACCTACAGAACTTCACACTGACGCCAGTGGTGTCGGCCTTGGTGCCGTGCTCGCACAACGCAAGAACACTAATGCCGAATACGTAGTCGCTTATGCCAGTCGTGTCCTCACGAAACCTGAGGCCAATTACTCAGTCACAGAAAAAGAGTGCCTGGCTATCGTATGGGCTCTTCAAAAATTTCGTCCATATCTCTACGGTCGACGCTTTGACGCGGTGACGGATCATCACGCTCTTTGCTGGTTGTCCAACCTAAAAGACCCGTCGGGCCGCCTCGCTCGGTGGGCCCTCCTGATCCAGGGATACGATATCCGTGTCGTCTATCGCTCTGGACGCAAACACGCTGACGCCGATGCCCTCTCGCGCTCCCCAGTTACTTCAGACAGCAGCACTTCTACGGACAGACATGACATCTCACCACTTGACATCCTGGACATGGCATCGGAAGCAACGAAAATACCCATGGATCGTCATGATATACGACTTTTTGTCAAATCCTCCGGCAACTTCGGCACCTCGAGCGTTACGCCGACAGGTGCAGCATTTAACAATTCGCGACGGACTTTTATACCGCCGCAACTACCACAATGACGGCCGCAAATGGTTCTTAGTAGTGCCTCGCCACCTACGACAAGATTTATGCTCCGCTTTTCATTCTGACCCACAGTGTGGTCACGGTGGAGCGTCAAAAACCTACACACGGCTTCGCCTACGATATTATTGGCGAGGGATACAAACAAAACATACAAACATTTTAGAAATTTGCTTGAAATATACCATTGCTTACACAGTATTAGTTTCGAGTGATATGAAATCTTACTCAGCTTACAATTATGACAATCGCCATGAAACCAACGGTTTAAAAATGCCCGAAATGCTTGCCTTTCGCAGCAACACACCACATGAACCGCTCTCGCGTCGAGTCGACAACTCTGCGCAGCATTTCCGGGTCGATGCTTCTACAGGCGGTAACTATTCTCATCTTCATGTCGTTGACAACGGTGGGCTCAACTGCGTAAACGCGATCTTTCGCGTAGCCCCACAGAAAGAAGTCCAGTGGAGAAAGGTCAGGTAATCGCGGCGGCCGAAACATCTATCCTTCGCGTCCAATCCGCTGCCGTGGAAAGTTACCGTTTAGCCAGTTCTTTACAGTGGAGGAGAAATGTGTTGGGGCACCGTCATTCTGGAACCAAACTCGTCGCAGTTAGTCGAGAGGGTGACTTGAGGCAAATTTATCGACTACACCAACAAGAATTTCGTGCGCATAATTCTTTCCATCGAGGTTCCCTTCGAAGAAGCGAGGGCCAATGGTTGTGTTTCCAAGTATGCCACGCCATAAATTTAGACCACAGCGAATTTGGTGGTTGTGTTGCCGCAGCCAGTGAGGATTTCCTTGCGACCAGTAGTGAACATTGCGAATGTTCTGCCGTTGCTGCAAAATCGAGCCTCACCAGTCCAAATCACTCTTTGTACGAAATCCTTATCTTAGTCATTTTTTATTAGGGCCCAATTACAAAAGTGTGCCCGTTTTTGAAAGTATGCCTCACTTAAGTCCTGATGAAGACCCACACGTTATGGATGAAATTCGTGCATTTTAGAACGTTGTGCACTGTTCCCACGTTTTTCCCGCATTGTTTATAAATCTCTCTGATACTTACATTTGGCATTGCATGTACGCAGGCAAGGACGTCAATTTCAAAGTGCTAATCAATGATGATTTTCTTGGGCTGTTCTTTTTGTTGAACTGAGACTGTTGTGCGAAAGCGTCTGAAAATGCTAAAAAATGTTGCTTGGGTTGGAACTCGCCGATCCGAATGGCAAGACGCGTACAGACTCATTGCGAATGAGGCACTGCCGTTTATCTCCGCCATTGATAGCACTACATCAATTTTTGCAGCCGTAGAATAGTAGTACGACCCAGACGAAGCAGCCATTTTTCAACGCAGAAGGTCCCAACGCAGGGCTTGCTTCTTCCAAATGCCCAGGTTAGTAGAGCCAATCAGTGGCAAAGGAAAAGCACATAATGGAAGCTCAGGGGTTAACTCGATGCGCTGGCAAGGCAATGCCTGATCTGTTCAGCACTTTCGGAAAATCGCTAAAAATAAAAAAAATCGTGAGGCATACATCAATGAAGTGTACTAGTCACGCCAGTTCGCAGTCGTCCTTTTGTTTCACAGCAGTTCTACAGGCGTAGGCAATGCAGGGCCCTCAAATCACACGCTTCGGACAGGTACAGCGTCCTTGGAACACCACTGGCAGCTAAGGTGCTGCCCGGCAGCTGCATCCTTTGTTTAATGCTTAGCGCTTGCATGACTTTGAGCCTCCGAAATGCAAATAAATAAATAAATAAATAAATAAATAAATAAATAAAACCAAAGCCAGTATCGTAATCCTGCACTTGATTGCTTCGGTAGTACGTGTACAGTGGCACCGCGTTTTGTCGCCAACTCTGTAAGTCATTGCTTCAAAAAAGTGCTCGGCCAAGCTCGGCAAAACTTTGAACACCCTGTATATATGCAGGGTGTTCAAAATTAGACTTTTTGGGTTTTGAAAAAAATGCGAAGAGAAGCTCGCAGAAGCCATTTGTCTACCTAGGTCATACGCCCGGGCGGTCGCAAACTGTGAGGATAATGGTCGTCGTAATGTGAGTATTTAAATAAATTCAACAATTAACTTTTTATTTACGGCAGTTAGCATATATGTTTATGTTGAAAACTCAGAGGCGGTGCCATTTGGTGACTATTCCATTTTGTTCAACTTTAGTAACGCGCCTGTGTCCCGAGATATGCACGTCTGAATTTTCAGCTCAAGATTTCTAATGACGCACGCAAGACTGTGGCACCCGCTATGAGGCCCCTCCCTAGTGTGACGCAGTTGTTGCGTATGACGCCCCGTCCGACAAGAATGCGGGATGACAGGCGGCGGTGATTACTCTTCGTTCTTGGCAACCGTTTTCGTTCGTGGCCAGTGAAACCGACAGATGACTTTGCGCGGCGGCTTGGCCGAGCTCTTTTTTGAAGCAATGACTTGCAGAGTTGGCGACAAAGCGCGGTACCACCGTACACGTGCAGTCGAAGCAATCAAGTGCAGGATTACGATACTGGCTTTGGTTTTATTTTGCTTTAGCATTTCGGAGGTTGAAAATCATGGAAACGCTAGCATGAAACAAAGGTGACAGCTGCCGGGCAGCACCTTAGTTGCCAGTGGTGTTCCAGCTGGGACGTTCTATCTGTCGGGAGTGTGTGATATGAGGGCACTGCTTTGCCTACGCCTGAAAAACTGCTGTGTAATAGAAGGACGACGGTGAACTGGCGTCAGTAGTGCACTTCGTTGATGTATGCCTCACGATTTTTTTTATTCATAGCGGTTTTCCGAAAGTGCTGAACAGATCAGGCATTGCCTTGGAAGCGCATTGAGTAAACCCCTGAGCTTCCATTATGTGCCTTTGTTTTGCCACTGATTGTCTCTACTAACCAGAGCCGTTGGAAGAAGCAGGCCTTGCGTTGGGACCTTCTATGTTGAATAATGACTGCTTCGTCTGGGTCGTGCTACTATTCGACGGCTGAAAAAATTGATGTAGTGCTATCAATGGCGGAGATAAACGGCAGTGCCTCATTAGCAATGAGTCTGTACGCGTCTCGCCATTCGGATCGGCGAGTTCAAACCAAAGCAACATTTGTTAGCATTTTCAGATGCTTTCGCACAACAGGCTCAGCTCAACAAAAAGAACAGCCCAAGAAGAGCATCATTGATGAGCACTTTGAAATTGACGTCCTTGCCTGCGTACATGCAATGCCAAATGTAAGCACCAGAGATATTTATAAACAATGCGGGAAAAGCGTGGAAACAGTGCACAACGTTCTAGAATGCATGAATTTCACCCATACCGTATGAGTCTTCATCAGGACTTAAGTGCGGCATACTTTGAAAAACGGGTACACTTTTGTAATTTGGGCCTAATAAAAATTGACCAAGATAAGGATTTCGTACAAAGAGTGATTTGGACTGATGAGGCTCGATTTTGCAGCAACGGCAGAATGAACATTTCTAATGTTCACTACTGGTCACACGGAAATTTTCATTGACTGCGGCAACACAACCTCCAAATTCACTGGGGTCGTAAATGTATGGTGTGCAGTGGCGTAGCAACGGGGGGGGGGGAGGGGGGTTCGTGGGCCCCTGTTGTGAAGTGGGAGGGGGGGTGTCATTGGTCTGAAGATCCCCCGCCCTCTTGCCGCCCGGTATGATTGGTTGTAAATAGAAAAGAATGGTCCGGTAATCAGCAGCACGCACTCATGTACCAAGTGTGTAGTGCGGCAGAATAGTCTGCTCCTGCTTTATCGACATCCTACGTAATAATTGGACGAATATGCCGGCTGAAAAATTCAATTCGCCAAGTGATCGCTAAACCCTTCGCCTTAGCGGAACGTTTCATGAGCGGTGCGCTCGTGCGGTGCGCTCATGTGCCAACATGGTTTGTGTGTCGTTAGTATGTAAACAGTGTTCCATTTGTCAGTTTTGTATCGTTTGTATTAGTTTTGTATCAGTTTCCCGGTGCTGTATAGAAACACTGTCTCCTAGTCATAGCTAACGGTCTCTTTGTCATTTTGTTGTCACGGTGACGTCCTACAGGGTGGGGTATTGAGCCCTTTTCGCTTTAACCTAACTATGGATGGCCTTGCTGAAATATTACACAAGACAATTCAGCTATCAATGTATGCTGATTATATTTGTCTTCGGTCTTCTGCGGTGACTCTTGTTGAAGTGGGCGCAAGAATTTAATGGGCAGTTACCCGAACTTGTTCGTATTTCCGCAAACAAGGCCTTAGTGTGTCCATCTACAAATGCGCCTTAATCGCATTTGCGCACAAACCCATGGCACCGTACCGTTTCTCTCAATGGCCAGGCTAACAATGACCAGAAGTTTCATCGCTTCTTAGGTGTAATTATTGACAGGGACCTTTCATGGAGCTCCCACTGCACCTAGCTGAAGCGGCGACTAATTTCGATTGTACATATACTGAGGTTCCTGTGCGGAAAAACCTGGGGCACGTCGGTACGGTCCATGCTGCAGCTATACAGAGCACTGTTTCTGGGCTTTTTGCGGTACAGCTTGCCGGTTTTGGCGAACGCATGTAAAAAAAAGACATTCGTACTCTCGAAAGTTTGCAAGGCCAGGCTGGAAATGTCTTGGACTACCACGATGCGCTTCAACTCACGCAACAATCATGATTGCTAGAAACTACGTGGTTCCAACATATATAACGACTGACAGCCCTAGAGCGCACATTGGACATCTGTGTCGCGTACCCAGTCATTATACTGCTGCTTTGCCAGCACAGAGACCTCAAGCGAGATTTTCCAAACTTGTTGCTCATATCAAGGCTATCTTCCGCCGGGCTTTACACCAGCAGCAAGACCGCTGTTACCTGGTGCCTACGACAGCCACAAGTACGCCTCACGGTTCCGCTAATTACGAAGAAGTCCCGTCATTCAACAGTGGCTCTACGTCAGTGCACACTGTCATTACTGAACGAGACATATGAACAAATAACGCACATTTACACCGACGGATCTGTCTAAGCCACCAGCTCCACATACGCTGTTATCCTCCCGGCCTTGCAAGTTACAATTACTTTCAAAGTGCCCCATATAACGACCTCTACGGCAACAGAACTTACCGCTCTACGTGCCGCTGGAGCTTGCCGCACAAGCCAAACCTCGAAAGTGGGTCATTCTTTTGTGACTCCAAGGTAGCCCTTCAGCGTCTGCAGTCAGCCTTACGACGCGAGACCCATGAACAACTGGTGTTTGAGACCAGAGAGGTTCTCCACCAAGCCCTCATAAACAAACATGATATTGTCACGTGGTGGTGACGTTGAAGAACACAGTAGCAATAATGTGAACGACAAAACTAAATTTTATTGGGCAAACCTGTGCCCACAAAACAGGCTACACTTATAGCACAACGATAGCGGCGAACACCATCGGCGATCGTCGAAAATCTGATCAGCGGGTCAAGCGCGCCGCTTTTATACAGCAGTCGT
Source organism: Dermacentor variabilis (assembly GCF_050947875.1). NCBI lineage: Eukaryota > Metazoa > Arthropoda > Arachnida > Ixodida > Ixodidae > Dermacentor > Dermacentor variabilis. The sequence goes on from NW_027460291.1 coordinate 31,580,056, forward strand.
CAAATGTTCCAGACTAATCGTTCGGACCCGCGTGCCTTCTTCAAAGTTCTACACCATTCGCGCCACGCGATGAAATCAGATAACCCAAGGTTCGGCGACAACAGACAGCCGGGTAGAAGCGTCGATAACATTCCAGAAACTTCGGATACATGCAGGCGCGTCCCGCGCTGTGCGATTACATTTGTTAGGCGGCGAAACGTGGTCGCCCGATAAAGATAAGTACACGTGTCAATACTCCCCTCTTAAAAAGCATCGACTCGAGGCTGCATACAAACGAAAGTAATAAAGAAAAACACCCGTAGCAAAGAAAACAACAAAATAAGGATGTTCGTCAGCGTCCGTAAAAGGGTTTCAGACGCACCACGTGGACCACTTCAGATCGTGCGCGGCGCCGCTGTGAATGCGAAATTCCGTCTGGCACGATTTCATAGTCCAGTGCGCCAATACGTCGAATGAAATTGTACGGTCCGAAATAGCGGCGCAATAGTTTCTCACTCAGTCCTCGTCGCCGTATCGGTGTCCAAACCCAAACACGGTCGCCGGGCTGGTACTCGACGAAGCGTCGTCGGAGGTTGTAGTGTCGGCTGTCGGTCCTCTGTTGGTTCTTTATCCGTAGGCGGGCGAGCTGTCGGGCTTCTTCCGCGCGCTGGAAATAACTAGCGACGTCAAGATTCTCTTCGTCAGTGACGTGGGGCAGCATGGCGTCGAGCGTCGTCGTCGGGTTCCTGCCGTAAACCTGCTTAAACTGCGTGATCTGTGTTGTTTCTTGCATCGCCGTGTTGTAGGCGAAGGTTACATACGGCAGGACCGCGTCCCCCGTCTTGTGCTCGACGTCGGGGTACATTGCTAGCATGTCGGCGAGGGTCTCGTTCAGGCGCACCGTGAGACCATTCGTCTGCGCATGGTAGGCAGTTGTCCTCCTGTGCCTTGTCTGACTGTACCGCAGAATGGCTTGGGTGAGCTCCGCTGTAAAGGCCGTTCCTCTGTCCGTGATGAGGACTTCTGGGGCACCATATCGCAGCAGGATGTTCTGGACGAAAAATTTCGCCACTTCGGCTGCGCTGTCTCTTGGTAGAGCTTTAGTTTCAACAAAGCGGGTGAGATAGTCTGTCGCCACGACGATCCACTTATTTCCGGAAGTTGAAGTCGGGAACGGTCCCAACAAGTCCATCCCGATCTGCTGAAAAGGTCGGTAAGGAGGCTTGATCGGCTGTAGTAATCCCGCTGGCCTTGTCGTTGGTGTCTTGCGTCGCTGACAGTCTCGGCATGTCTTGACGTAACGGGTGACATCGGCGGTTAGGTGCGGCCAGTAATACCTTTCTCGTATCCTCGATAGCGTCCGGGAGAAACCGAGGTGCCCAGCGGTTGGATCGTCATGTAGGGCGTGCAGTACTTCTGGACGTAGTGCCGACGGAACAACAAGAAGGTAGCTGGCGCGGACTAATGAGAAGTTCTTCTTCACGAGTAGGTTGTTTTGAAGCGCGAACGAAGACAATCCACGCCTAAATGCCCTAGGGACAAAGTCGGTGTGCCCTTCCAAATACTCGACTAGGGCTTTTAGCTCCGGGTCTCCTCGTTGCCGTTCGGCGAAGTTTTCCGCGCTTATTATTCCAAAGAAGGTGTCGTCATCCTCGTCATCTTGCGGCGGCGGGCCAATGGGGCGCGTGATTGGCAATCAGCATCTGAGTGTTTTCGTCCAGACTTGTATGTTACAGTGATGTCGTATTCTTGTAGTCTAAGGCTCCACCATGTCAGCCGTCCTGAAGGGTCCTTTAAGTTAGCTAGCCAACACAACGCGTGATGGTCGCTCACCGCTTTGAATGGCCTGCCATAGAGGTAAAGGCGAAATTTCGCTGTAGCCCAAACGATGGCGAGGCATTCCTTTTCGGTGGTAGAATAATTGCCTTCCGCTTTTGACAACGACCGGCTAGCGTAAGCTATCACGTGTTCATATCCACCTTTTCTCTGGACTAGGACGGCACATAGGCCTAGGCTACTGGCGTCAGTGTGGATTTCGGTATCGCCATGCTCGTCGAAGTGCGCAAGTACGGGCGGCGACTGCATGCATCGTTTAAGTTCTTGAAATGCGTCGGCCTGCAGCGTTTCCCACTTGAACTCGGCGTCGCATTTAGTTAGCTGTGTCAGCGGCTCAGCGATGCGTGAAAAGTCCTTGAAAAATCTCCTGTAGTAGGCACACATGCCAAGAAATCTACGCACCGCCTTCTTGTCGACAGGCTGCGGGAACTTTGCGATGGCAGCTGTCTTCTGCGGGTCAGGGCGGACTCCAGACTTGCTGATCACGTGGCCTAGGAACAGAAGCTCATCGTAAGCGAAGCGGCACTTTTCTGGCTTCAGAGTGAGCCCTGATGACTTGATGGCCTCTAGTACTGTGGCAAGCCGCCTAAGGTGATCGTCGAAATTTCCGGCGAATACAACGACGTCATCCAAGTAAACGAGACAGGTCTGCCACTTCAATCCTGCTAAAACCGTGTCCATCACGCGCTGGAATTTTGCAGGCGCCGAGCACAGTCCAAATGGCATATCCTTGAACTCGTAGAGGCCGTATGGGGTGATGAAGGCGGTCTTTTCGCGATCTCTTTCGTCGACTTCTATTTGCCAATAGCCAGACTTGAGGTCCGTCGAGGAGAAGTATTTAGCGTTGCAGAGCCGATCCAATGCGTCGTCTATCCGTGGGAGGGGTATACGTCCTTTGTGGTTTTGTTCAGACGACGATAATCGACGCAGAAACGGAGTGTTCGGTCCTTTTTCTTCACCAGGACAACAGGGGATGCCCACTGGCTTTTCGACGGCTCGATGATGTCGTTGCGCAGCATTTCGTCGACTTGTTCTCTTATAGCTTCACGTTCTCGCGGCGAAACTCGGTAAGGGCTCTGGCGGAGTGGTCGGGCGTACTCCTCGGTGATTATGCGATGCTTGGCGACTGGTGTTTGTCGAATCCTCGATGACGTCGAAAAGCAGCCTTTGTATCGTCGGAGCAGACTTCTGAGCTGTTGTTGCTTAATCACGGGGAGACTTGGATTAATGTCGTAGTCCGCTTTGGGAACCATGGTCGTCGGGGTAGATGCGGCGGAATCCGAGAGGACAAACGCATTACTGGTTTCCAGAATTTCCTCGATGTACGCGATCGTCGTGTTCTTGTTGATGTGCTTGAACTCCTGGCTGAAGTTTGTCAAACACTTCAGTTTTCCCTCCATGCAGTCGAGCAATCCCTCTTGCGACGCAAATTTCACGGTCTAGCAGTAGACGTTGGTCGTCTTCGATGACACCTTCTACGTCAGCGGTTATTTCGGTGCCGACCGAAATAACAATGCTGGAGCGAGGCGGGATGCGCACTTGATCTTCGAGCACACTCAAGGCGTGGTGACTACGAGGGTTCTCCAGCGGTATCGTATTATCTTCCGACAGCGTTATCGATTTTGACTTCAGGTCGATGACTGCGCCGTGTTGGTTCAGGAAGTCCATACCGAGGATGACATTTCGTGAACACTGTTGGAGGATAACGAAGGTGGTAGGGTAAGTCCGGTCATGAATTGTTATTCTTGCCGTGCAGATTCCAGTCGGCGTTATCAGGTGTCCTCCAGCGGTGCGAATTTGAAGGCCTTCCCATGCAGTCTTAACCTTCTTTAACTGGGCGGCGATGTGTCCACTCATGACGGAGTAATCAGCCCCTGTGCCCACTAAGGCGGTAACTGCGTGGCCGTAGAGAAGCACGTCGAGGTCGGTGGTTCTTTGTCTGGCGTTGCAGTTAGGTCTTGGCGTCGGCCCACGGCTGCGTCGTGTTGAATTGAAGCTGGAACGTCGCGTCGTCAAGTCATCTTTCGTCGGTGTAGTCTTGGCTTCCTGACTTCGTCGGGACGGCGGCGGGTCGTTATTATGTCGTCGAGATGGTCTCTGCGTCGTCTTCGTTGGCGGCGGAGGATGTTCGTCAGTTCGACGAACAGCAACCGCACCTCCATCGGTTGCTGCTTTTAGTTTTCCGGATATGGGCTTGCAGAGCGGCCCCGGGATGGGCCGGTGTATGGTCGGCGCTGCGGCGACAGGTAGTGGCCTGGTGACGGCGAACGGGACGGCCGTCGAGGGCTCCACTGAGTAGCGGCGAGGTAATCGGCGATGTCACGTGGGCGCTCGCCAAGCTGTGGACGCAGCGCGTTGACGGCGAACCCTCTCAGTCCCAAGTCGCGGTATGGGCATCGGCGGTACACATGGCCGGCTTCTCCGCAGTGATAGCAGAGCGGGCGGTGGTCGGGGGCTCGCCAAATGTCCGTCTTCCTCGCATATGATCGGTGGACGACGGGTGGTCGTGCTGGTGGCGGCGGCGGTGGACGACGGAATTGCGGCGTTACAGGGCCCTGGCGCGGTCGCGGAGGGGTGCCTTGACGGCGTGCGACGGCGGCGTAGGTCATCGCTTCCGGCTGGGGCTGTGGTGATTCTGGTTGCACCTCAGGAAGTCCAAGCGATAGGTGCACCTCTTCTTTTACGAGGTCGGCGATCGAGGCCACTTGAGGCTGCGACGAAGGCAAGACCTTGTGCAGTTCTTCGTGCGCAATGGCCCTGATGGTCTCGCGCAGATCGTCCGTGGCTAGTGATTGAATTCCTGCGTAGTGGGTAGAGCTTGTACGGCGGTTGAATTGCCGGTTCCGCATTTCGAGTGTCGTCTCGATGCTGGTGGCCTCGCGAAGGAACTCTTCTACGGTCTTCGGTGGGCTTCGTATCATTGCGCCGAAAAGTTCTTCCTTCACACCACGCATGAGAAGGCGGACTTTCTTCTCCTCGGGCATAACCGGGTCGGCGTGGCGGAACAGACGGTTCATTTCTTCCGTGAAGATGACAACGTTCTCGTTAGGTAGCTGCACAAGGGCGTCCAGCATGGCTTCGGCCCTTTCCTTGCGCACGACGCTCGTAAATGTGCGCAGGAAGCCGCTACGGAAGAGGTCCCATGTCGTCAAGGTCGACTCCCGGTTCTCAAACCACGTTCTGGCGGCATCTTCTAAGGCAAAGTATACATGAAGCAGCTTGTCGTCGGAGTCCCAGTTGTTAAATGTCGCGATTCGTTCGTAGGTCTCCAGCCAGGATTCTGGGTCTTCAGTCGCTGCTCCATGGAAGGTCGATGGGTCCCGAGGCTGTTGTAGGATAACGGGGGACGCAGGGGCAGCCATTAGCGTTGTTTTGACCACGATCTTCTTTGTCGACTCAGGTAGAAGTCCGTGCTCTGGGGGCAGTCCTTGCAGTCCGCGGCTAGCACGCTGGTCTTGGGCGATGTTGGTTTTGTCCTCGGGCTTCGGGCTTGGATCGCGGCTTTGCGGGGGCATACGGTACATGAACGCACTAGCACCTCCACCAGATGTCACGTGGTGGTGACGTTGAAGAACACAGTAGCAATACTGTGAACGACAAAACTAGATTTTATTGGGCGAACCTGTGCCCACAAAACAGGCTACACTTATAGCACAACGATAGCGGCGAACACGGTAGGCGATCGTCGAAAATCTGATCAGCGGGTCAAACGCGCCGGCTTTTATACAGCAGTCGTCAAATGTTCCAGACTAATCGTTCGGACCTGCGTGCCTTCCACAAAGTTCTACGCCATTCGCGTGACGCGATGAAATCAGATAACGCAAGGTTCGGCGACAACAAACAGCCGGGTAGAAGCATCGATAACATTCCAGAAACTTCGGATACATGCAGGCGCATCCGGCGCTGTGCGATTACATTTGTTAGGCGGCGAAACGTGGTCGCCCAATAAAGATAAGTGCACGTGTTTGCGCTAGGTAGCGTAAACACGTGTTTACACTAGGCAGTTTGCGATAGGTAGCGAGGCACTGGAAGTGGTAAGGGAATACATCTACTTAGGGCAGGTAGTGACCACGGATCCGGATCATGAGACTGAAATAACCAGAAGAATTAGAATGGGCTGGGGTGCGCTTGGCAGGCATTCTCACATCATGAACAGCAGGTTGCCATTATCCCTCAAAAGGAAAGTGTATAACAGCTGTGTGTTACCAGTACTCACATATGGGGCAGAAACCTGGAGGCTTACGAAAAGGGTTCTGCTGAAATTGAGGACTACGCAACGAGCTATGGAAAGAAGAATGATGGGTGTAACGTTAAGGGATAAGAAAAGAGCAGATTGGGTGAGGCAATAATAATATTTGGGGTTTTACGTGCCAAAACCACTTTCTGATTATGAGGCACGCCGTAGTGGAGGACTCCGGAAATTTTGACCACCTGGGGTTCTTTAACGTGCACCTAAATCTAAGCACACGGGTGTTTTCGCATTTCGCCCCCATCGAAATGCGGCCGCCGTGGCCGGGATTCGATCCCGCGACCTCGTGCTCAGCAGCCCAACACCATAGCCACTGAGCAACCATGGCGGGCAAAGGGGAGAGGCAACAAACGCGGGTAAATGACATCTTAGTTGAAATCAAGGAAAAGAAATGGGCATGGGCCGGACATGTAATGAGGAGAGAAGATAACCGATGGTCATTAAGGGCTACGGACTGGATTCCAAGGGAAGGGAAGCGTAGCAGGGGGCGGCAGAAAGTTAGGTGGGCGGATGACATTAAGACGTTTGCAGGGACAACATGACCACAATTAGTACATGACCAGGGTAGTTGGAGAAGTATGGGAGAGGCCTTTGCCCTGCAGTGGGCGTAACTAGGCTGATGATGATGATGACACGTGTCAATATCTTCTTCCGATGGCTTCAGGGCCACTGTGGCATCGTCGGAAATGATTTTGCTGGTGATGCCACCTGGTCAGTCCATAAAGAAACCCTGACCCTTCCTATAACCTTTTCAAGGACAGACGCTGCGAGGGGTCGTTTACTTGTTCAATCCAAGACTGAAACTTTGTAAAACACCCCAACTTTCTCCAACTGCCGTCTCGACCAGCTGGATCCTACATTGAAGCTGCAGATTTCATCGAACTTCTCCCTCCGTGATGCAACTTTACTGTGCCGCCTCTGGTTAGGGGTTAACTTTTACGAAAGCCTAGTCATTACTTACTGCAATGACCTACACACCGATTTGTGACTCGTGCAAGTGTGAAGAGACGAACGAACACGTGCTGCGTTTTTGTAATCTCTATGAGAAAGAACGTGACGTTCTTCGGACGGTGTTCCGACCATGGCCCACGCGTCGCAGGCTTATAAAGCGACGCGGGAAGTGCTAAGTTTCATAAAATTGACTGGCCTCAGTGACCGATTATAGGCGTGAAGTTGTGGACAACCGCACATATTCACACTTATAGTACATTCTTCCCCCCTCTCTTTTCCTTTCTTCTCGTAAACCCCTTCCCTTTGTAGGGTGGCAAACTGGATGTGCGTCTGTTTAACCTTCCTACCTTTCTTTCCTTCTTTTGCTCCTCCTCCACCTCCTCCTCTTGTTGTTGTGTAACTTAGTGTCACCAATACAATGCCCTGCTTCAGCTCTACGGAGTTTTACCAAAAGGCGGATTTTGTGAGGACATCTCCCGATATTTTATCCCCTAATGTGTCTTCGTGACCACTACGAACTCTGCAGTGTGCAAAATATGGCAGATGATTAATAAGGATATTTTAAATAACTGCTTGATTAGGATAGGATAGCAGTAACGTTATTAAAATGCAGGCAACCGACGGTTCAACGCGTCGTGACGTTGGCCAAGCGTCGACCCGGGGTTATGCCCTACTCTGCGCAACCCCAGTCCAGCCCGTTTGTAGTGGGTCGTGAGGCTTGTGCTTTTCGAGGGCACCCCGGGTCTGCTGGATGGGCCATAGTTGAGTGTTTTTGACTGTAGACTGCACTCCTTTGAAGTTCGAGCGGGTATGTTCTGGAGGTAGCTTCGGTCGGGAACCTGGCACAGTCCCACATGATATGCCATTGGTCCGCTCAACCCACTGCACAGACACCGCACACTCTACTCGGATAGAGTTCTCGGTGAAGCACATGTAGCATTGCCGGGGCGAGGAGTGACCTGGTCTGTATCTGCTTAGAATGACGGCCTCCTCCCGACTTAGTGCCGGGTGGGGAGGCGGCATTGTCCGTCGAGCTAAGTGGTAGCACTTGGTGACTTCGCCATAACTGGTCACTCGGTCCTTGGTTTCGAACCACTACACGGAACGGTCACTCTGGGGGGGGGAGGGGGGGCGGAGGGTAAGCGCTTGCGCCGCCGAATGGGCCGTCTCGTTGTGGTTCCGTGAGGATGTACACTCGCCGGCGTGCGCCGGGAACCACTCGATACGGATGGTGCTGCCACGGTTTTGGAGCTGAAGCTTGCCGATGAGGGCGGCCACCGGCGCGCATACTCGCCTCTTGGCAAAGTTGCGCACGGCGTTCTTCGAGTCGCTGAGCATGCTGCGACACTCGGCCTCGAAGATCGCCAGAGTGATGGCAACCTCCTCGGCGTCTGTGGCGTCCAAGCTTCGCACACTCGCTGCCATTGTCTTGGTGCCGGTAGCCGCCGCAACGAACACTACCGCGAAGCCTTCCCGCTTGTGTTCTGCTGCGTCCACGTACCGGGCATGCGTGGACCCTTGCGTGGGCGGGTCTTGGGCGTGTTGTTCGGTGTGGGCCTTGGCCCGCGCCTGCCGCCGTTCTTGGATGTGTTACGGGTGCACGTTCTTCGGGATGGGGTCCACGTGGATGTGGGCCTGCGCGTCCTCGTTGATCTCGCTCGGTTGCCGGCTGGGACCTTGGGGGTTGTAACACAGGGACGTCAGTATACTGCGGCCCGTCTTGGTGGTAGAGAGGTCATCCATTTGCGCGGTGAGCTGCGCCTCGGCTATTTCTTCTAGGGTGCTATGGACGCCGAGATGCAGGAGTCGAGCCGTACTCGTGGTCTCCATTAAGCCCAGCGCCGTCTTGTAAGCCCGTCGGATCAGCGTGTTGATCTTGATCCTGTCAGGGACCTGCCGGTTGAGGTAGGCCGCAACGTAGGCGATGTAACTGCTCACGAACGACTGGACAAGGCGCACGAGGCTGTCTTCACGCATGCCAGCCCGTCGTGTCGAGACTCGGTGTATGAGCCGAATGGCGTTCATTGCCTTGATGGTAAGCGTGTTGATGGTCTCGTCGTTGCGGCCGCTCAGGGCCCTGATCGTGGGAACTTCGGGGATGCGTTGCCCCGATGCAGCCACGATCTTGATGTGATCGCACACCCGAGAGGGAGCGCGTTTCCGTCCAGGTGGTAGCGGTTTGAGGACGAACAGCTCGGATTTAACGGGCGAGCACACTAGGCCAGTGCCGTCAAGGTGCTGCTCGATGGCGGTAACCGCCGCTTGCAGCTGTTGGTCGATGCTGCCGTCGGTGCCGCCGGCCGCCCACAGTGTAATGTCATCGGCGTAGATCATATGCCGGACACCGGTCCCCGCTACTTCCCTCGCTACCCTGATCATGACGAGATTGAAGAGCAACGGCGAGATGACCGAACTCTGCGGGGTACCCGTCTTGCCGAGCTTGCGTTCGGGGAGCTTGAGGTCTCCGGCGTGCAGTTCCACCGTGCGGTTGGTCAAGAAGTCTTGGATGTAATTGTAGCTTGTTACCCCCATATTGAGTGTTGATACTTGTACTAATATGACTTAGTGTGACTTTTTCGACTACACTTTGTAAATCTAGCCCAAGAATTACTTTGCTGTCTTGTGTCTTGTTGTCGATGATTTCTTCTTTGAACTGTAGCATGGCATCTTGTGTGCTGAGTCTGTGCCGGAATCAGATCATCATGTCCGGATAGAGGCCTTCTTTCTCCAGGTATTCCTGCCATCGGTTGGCTCCCACGTGCTCCAGCACCTTGCCCACGCAGGACGTGAGTGAGATGGGACGCAGGTTGCCGATGTCCGATGGTTTGCCTGGTGTCGCGATCAGGATCGTTCTTGCCGTTTTCCACTGTCGGGAGAACTTGCCCGAATGCCAGCATACGTTGAAGTAACGGGTTAGCGCCTGAATGGATGCATCGCAGAGGCTGCGAAACATCTTGTTGGTAACGATATCGGGGACGATTGCTGAGCAGGTGTTGAGCTCGTGCAGCGCTACCCGTACTTCTCACATGGTAATGTCTCCGTCGAGGCACGCGTTGGGCAGACTACCCCCCCCCCCCCCCCCCCCGTACGGCGGGTGGGTTTCCGTTGGTGTGTCAGGCAGATACTGGGCTTCCAGGCTCTTGATAATGGCGTCTTTTCCTTGTTGTGTGATGGTGTGCATGAGGCGGGCCTGGCGGTCGCGCTCGTATGAATTGGTCTTGGTGTCGTTTAGGAGATGCCGAAATAGATTTCAGGTGCAACCTCGGTGAGATTCCCTGTCAGCTCGGTTGCAGATTTCGTTCCACTGCTGACGGCACAGGACCTTGTAGTGGTGTTCAATGGCCCTGTTTAAGTCGGCCACTTTCTTGCTCAATTTATGATTCAGCCCTTGCCACTTCCAGCGTGCCTGTATCGAACGTTTGGCCTCGATCAGATGGGCCAGGCGGTTGTCCATGGCGACGACGTCCTCGCCCGTTTCGATGGTCTTGGTGGCCGAGTGCACTGAATCGCGGAGCTCTGCCGTCGAGGTTTCGATGTCTGTGATCTCTTGTGCTGTGGTGTGGCGTCCCTTAGGGAAACCGTCCCAGAACGTCCACTTGTGTATAATGGTGTTGCCCCGGAATTGGTTGGGTATTGTAATTTCTAGGACCTGGGGCTCGCTGCCCAGGTCGACGACGTTGTTGTGCCATGTTACTTTGCCCGTGTAGTCGTTTTTGATTAATGTAAGGTCTGGTGTGGTGTCTCGTGCTACGGAGTTGCCGATGCGAGGGGGATGAGCGGGGTCCTAAATCAGGGCACAGTGGTGGTCCAGGGTATCCTGTAACAGGTCCCGTCTCTTGGCCGTGTCCTTCACGTCACCCCACGCTCGAGGGGCGGCGTTGAAGTTCCCTCCGATCAGGAGCATGTTGTTTTTGGCTTGGGTGTTGGCTGTGTGTAGTAGGGTCTTGAATTTCTGTGTTTGGTGCTTGGGGTTACTGAAGATGTTGGCGATGAACAGGCTGCCTTTCCGTTGTTTGTTTGGGATGATTTCGGTAAAGCTGTATTCCACCCTGCTGCTGCCGCGTTTGAGTTGGTGCTCGGTGAATCTGAGCCCTTTGCGGACGAACGTACGCAGCCCCCCCCCCTTCACCTCTGCCGGGCTAACGTGAGCGCGATACCCAGGGAGGGAGGGGTTCACCGTCGCCGTTTCTTGCAACAAGATGATGTCGGGTTTCCTGCTTACTGTGGTGATGGGTTGTTGCAGCACTGCTCTCTTGTTGCAACTGTGGCAGTTCCACTGCCATACCGTAAGGCCCGGTAGCGATCCAATTGTGGATTGGGGCTGGGACATGGTTGTGGCGAAGTTGGGGCTTGCGTCTGTCCTTGGAGGTATGGGTGGTTGGCGAATTACGCCGCAAAGATGGGGCTGCGTACTATGGGCTTGAGGGTCTGTTCAATGAAGTCGAAATTGTATGGTGCTGAAGGGGGACGTGGTGATCAGCTCCTCACGGCGCGCCAGTCGTTGGTCGGTGACGGCAGCTGTGCTGGCGTAGGTGTTGGCGAGCGCTTGAATTTTGGCTTCGAGCTGAGTTTCCAATTGGGTCAGGTCCTTGTAATGCCGTGATGAGGCGCGTGCTCGTTTCTTGGGGGTTGCGTTAGTGGTCTTCTTCTCCTGGGGCTCGTCTTGGGTTGTGTCCATTGAGTGTGTGCCTTGGTTTGACAGCGTGTCGGTATTCTGCTCGGGGATAACGGCAGGTGTAGGTGTCTCAAGTGACTGAGCTGGGCCAGTGGTTGGCTGGGCTTCCTGGGCTTAGAGTTCTTTCTTGACCTCGGCTAGCTCTTCGGCAAGCCGGCGCGTGGTTTATACCAGCGTAGCGTTGGTTGCTCGGAGGTGTATAAGTTCCTTGTAGTAGGGGCTGGCAATCCACGCCTGCCAGCTCTCGAAGTGCTTCGGCCACTAGTGGCGCTGTTAGAGCAAGCGCTGCTGCTTTTAACTTCCCCCTTTGCTACGTCGGCTCAGCTGACTCTGTCACGGAAGCGCAATCGCTTAGCGCCACAGCTGTTCCTGTCAGATGAGTCACGGCCGCGTGATGCGCTGCGCGAGGCATGACGGGAAGTGTGGCGTGATGCGTGGCGTGAGGCGATGCGCGACACGCTGCGGGATCCACCACGGAAAACACTTCGTTTCATTTCAACTCATTTCATTTTATTTCCTTAAAGACCCCGCAGTAGGGGTATTACATAAGGGGTGGGAATACAACATATACAAACAAGTGTTATAACGCATTCAATTCTGTAAATAAAAAGTTGTTACATCTTGAACAAATTGGGAAGAGCAGGTGATGGCCGCGATTTGATGAGGAAGGGCATTCCAGTCTTTAGATGCTGGGTAGAAAAATGGGGCTGAAAATGTATTTGTGCGTGAATGTGGTTGGTGCTACCTGCTGGGAATGGCCAATGCGTCGTGACCGGCGCGTTGGGGGAACAATGGATGGTGGTCGATTGAGCGTTGAATAGTAGAACCTGTGGAAGAGGGAAAGGGTGGCAATGCGGCGACGAAAGGATCGAAGCGTTAAGGACGATTCTTTATTTAAAGATGATATGCTGACGTTGTAAGAGCATGTGGAATGAATATACCTGGTGGCGCGATTTTGAACTGCCTCGAGGGCATTGGCGAGATATGCTTGATGCGGATCCCAGATGGCAGATGCGTATTCGAGTTTCGTTCTGACCTATGATCTATAGGCTAACATTTTACACGCAATGGAGCGAGGCGAAGGTGACGACTTAGAAATCCCGATGTCTTGTTAGCCGATGAAATAACATTAGTAACATGCGCATTCCAGGTTAGATCATTAGTCAAGGTGATACCTAGGTATTTGTAGGATTCCGCTGATTCCACAGTGACGTCACCAATCCGATACCGATGGGTAAACGAGACAAGTTTGCATTTATTAGAGTTCAGTGTCATCAGCCAAACGTCACACAATTCTTGCAAATGGTTAAGGTTGGATTGAAGACTTATTTGGTCAGTGATGGTATTGACTGCGCGGCAAATAACGCAGTCATCGGCAAACATACGGATGTGGCAGGACACATGCAAGGGTAAGCCGTTAATGTAAATTAAGGAAAGAAGGGGGCCAAGGACGGACCCCTGTGGTATGCCTGATGTGACGAGTGTAATGTTTAAAGCGTGGTTATTAAATGAAACATACTGTGAGCGGTTAGGTAAAAATTGCTCAAGCCATTTTAGGACATCAGGATGCAAATGCAAACGAGAAAGTTTTAGTAATAGGCGTTCATGTGCGATTTTGTCAAACGCTTTTCGCGTTATAATAATATTTGGGGTTTTACGTGCCAAAACCACTTTCTGATTATGAGGCACGCCGTAGTGGAGGACTCCGGAAATTTTGACCACCTGGGGTTCTTTAACGTGCACCTAAATCTAAGCACACGGGTGTTTTCGCATTTCGCCCCCATCGAAATGCGGCCGCCGTGGCCGGGATTCCATCCCGCGACCTCGTGCTCAGCAACCCAACACCATAGCCACTGAGCAACCACAGCGGGTGCTTTTCGCGTAATCCAAAAATATGGTGTCTGTTTGTATGTTACGGTCAAGATTAGCATGAACATCATGAAGAAATAGTGCAAGCTGGGTCTCGCAAGAACGGCCCCTACGGAACCCGTGCTGTGAAGGATGAAAGAAGTTGTTAGCGTCTAGAAAGTTCATAATATGAGAGTAGATTACATTCTCCATGATCTTGCAGGGAACACTTCAATGAGATGGGGCTGTAATTTAGGAGAGAAGGCGTCAATGAGATGGGGCGGTAATTTAGGAGAGAATTTTTGTTGCCCGATTTGTAGACCGGAGTAACCTTCCCCATCTTCCACTCGTCAGGCATGGTGCCGGCGGAAAGCGACTGTAAAAATAATAGATATAGAAACTCTGCGGAAATGTGTTTCGTGTGTTTTAGTAACTGCGCGAACGGGAGCGTTCAAGGCATGGAAACGAGCCTGATTCGAGTGCTTGCCTTTGCTGTTTTTCGGCGTTACGGCGTTCCCATCGCCGTCGCCACACGACGTATGGAACCTTGTATTTGGCTCTGCAGAGGCGCTCCCCGGTGGGGTGTTCTTCGCCGCAAAGCTTGCACTTGGGGACACACTTGTGGCCCTCACTAGGATTAGAAACACCGCATGCAAGGCAAACACATACGTTTGGTGTGGGACACACGTGGTGCCTGTGGCCGACGTTGCCGCATACTTTGCGAACCTTCATTTGTTTCCTGTAGATACTGCATGGGTAGAGCGTAGACCCATAACGCACATACTTGGGAACTTTGATACCGTTGAACACTACGATTACTGTCGTCGTGTTCCCGATACGCTTCGCACCCGCGGCCAAGGGGTTTTACTTGGTAACAACCTGCTGCATTATTTCGGCTTCGCTGTCCTCGAACGCTATGCCCCTGATCACGCCCTTGACTGTGTCGTGGGCGGTCGTTCCGTAAGCGCTCACTTCGCATATTTTGCCTTGGACGTTGATAGCTTGAATTCGAGCATACTTCTCCGCTCGCTCCTCGCTCGGAGTGCTGAGCACCATAACATTCTGCTGGGTATTGGGACACGCCATATCCTCAGTTCGTTGTGCCTTCTCAATTCCCGCTGCCGCCATGATGGCAGTAGCCACGCACGCAGCTCCTGCCTTGAAAATATCGAGCCCTCCGCGGGGCCCGCACGACGATCTTAATTTCTTCCGCAGGCATGGCGGGCGTGCGGGCCGCTCGAATAACCGCAGTCCTAACGTTCTTGTTGAATTTAGGCTTCTGCTGAGAGCTCGGAGTATCGGTAGGAGAATCCGGCTCACCCTGCGTTTTTTGCAGGCGTGTTCGGCTGGGGTGCCCACCGTTGTGCAGCCATCCGAGCGAGCGTTGAAATCCCTCGGGCCTAATTATAGAGGAAACATTGCGGTTCGGGAATTGAGGACCAAAAGTCATTATTAGCTCAACAAAAACTTCTTCTCTAAACAAAATCGTCTTGGGTGCTAGAGCCTGCAGTACTTTGGCACTGAGGGCGGCCCCCAGTATGGCAGTACTGAAAGAATGATGAAATAGTGCACCAGGGACATCGATCTCTCTATGCTGTCCGTTGCGAGTGCAGACCAAATGTAGCACAAGCTTTCGCTGGCACGGGCTTCATAGCGGGCTTCTCGTTTTTTGAATGGTGACGCGAGGAATCGATGCGGAGCGTGCTCCATTCTGTTTCCAATCTTGTGGTGGTGCCGCGGCTCGGATGATCACGTTTGCCAAAAGCAGCAAATAAAGAAATGCTCTATGGATCAGAATGAAGAGAACTCGTAATTGTCATAGCATTGGCGCTCGCGCAGCAAGCAAGTAGGTGGCGTTTTCTGATAGGGTGAGGAGATCAGCGCCCCTGACACGCTATTTAATTTTAGTTTGGGTTCAGGGCTGGCGACAGCCAAAATACTGCACGCCGTAGTACCTACGACGATTTTTGTGAAGTTGTTGTTGGGCAACATATGATTGTCGGGCTTCAATTTTGTAAATGCAATATTGCCTCTAAATTCACTAATTAAGACTTTATCTCTAGTGGCCTTACAGCCTGACAAAAGATGTGCAAGCGCAGTTATCACAAGTTATCATTGCAGAACCCTCTCTTATTTGGTACAGAAAATAAAGCAGCCTACATACCTGCTACATTAGCGATCTCTGGGAAAGAAAGCAAAGTAAGGGGGGAGGGTGTTGTCCAAGGCGGCTGTGCTGGCGTTGAAACATCACTACGCCCCCCCCCCCCCCCCCACTCCCGGCAATTTTCGATATCCTCGCCTTCCTGACTACAAACGGGGGGGGGGAGAGGGGAGGAGACAGAATACCTATGGGCCCCGGGTGCCAGACGACCTAGCTACGCCACTGATGGTGTGGCATACTTGAGGACCGAATCATTGGCCCTCACTTCTTCGAAGGGAACCTCGATGGAAAGAATATGCGCACGAAATTATTGCTGGTGTCGTCGATAAATTTGCCTCGAGTCTCCCTCTCAACGAACTGCGGCAAGTTTGGTTCCAGAATGACGGGGTTCCACCGTATTTCTCCTCCACTGTGAAGAACGGCAGCGCATTGGACGCGAAGGATAGATGTTTCGGCCGCCGCGATTACCTGACTTTTCTTCACTGGACCTCTTTCTGTGGGGCTACGCGAAAGATCGCGTTTACGCAGTTGAGCCCACCGTTGTCAACGACATGAGGATGAGAATAGTTACCGCCTGTAGAAGCATCGACCCGGAAATGCTGCGCAGAGTTGTCGACTCGACGCGAGAGCGGTTCATGTGGTGTGCTGCGGCGAAAGGCAAGCATTTCGGGCATCTTTAAACCGTTGGTTTCATGGCGATTGTCATAATTGTAAGCTGAGTAAGATTTCATATCACTCGAAACTAATACTGTGTAAGCAATGGTATATTTCAAGCAAATTTCTAAAATGTTTGTATGTTTTGTTTGTATGTAGGCCATGGATTTACACTGTAGTTTCTTTTGTTCTTTTATTCCCGCTTCTTCCGAAGTAATGCCGGAATCGGAGCTGTGTGTAAATAAATAAATAAATTAATATGAATTTTGCTACGTTAACACAATTTCATGCTCTATCATGAGGACTGGTAAATGTGTCCTAATTTTAAAAAGGTGACATGGTGAATAATAACCCGCGTTTCCTAAGCGGTGACCAATGCAGGGTCATAAATTCTGTTTACGCATGTGCAAGGCGCCCTAGAAACTTTAGTGATTAATAGTGGGCTGTGTGGCAGCTGACGCTGTCGCTTTATGACGTGCGATGGCATTAATTTCAGTCATGCTGCAAACAAAGCTTCTACTATTATAAAAATAGCGGAGCAGTATCGCTGCACCTGCGTGAATAAGAAGTCTTAAGCAGCACGGCATCTTGTCACCCACTCTACTAGCAACTGCTCAAAGAAACAGGGCTCGTATAATGTCGCCCGCACGGTCACCCTTCGGTTTCGCTGGGCAAAAACGGAAACGCTGGCCGAGAACGAAAAGTAATCACCGTCGCCTGTCATTCCGCATTCTTGTCAGACGGAGCGCCATACGCAAGAGATACGTCATACTAGGGAGGGGCCTCGCATGCGTAATTAGACGGCTTGGGCTGAAATTGCAGACGTGCATATCTCAGGACACAGGCGCGTTACTAAAATTGTACAAAATGGAATAGGCACCTAATCGCACCGCCTCTGAGTTTTCAATGTACACGTACATGCTATCTGCAGTAAATTAAAAATGTAATTATCGAATTTAATGACGTATTGCCATTATGACTGCAATTATTCGCACAGTTTCAGACCGCCTGGCCGCATAATATAGATAGACAAATGACTTCTGTGCACGCCTGCTCGCATTTTCTTTAAAACCCGGAAAGTCTAACTTTGAACACCCTGTATATATATACATATATATATATATATATATATATATATATATATATATATATATATATATATATATATATATATATATATATATATATATATATATATACGACGTGACCATTTTCAAGATGAAGGAGTATTTAAAACATCACCTGTGGCACATAACATACTTCTTATCCTTGTACTGGAGTATTCGTAGAGGCGGACTCTACTAGCAAGAGAAACCTAATCTCCTATACAACTATTTAACTGCAATTCGCTAATTAACTTCCTAATATATTACGTTGCAATGTACAAATTGTTGCCGTTCAGCTTTCATGACATATTTAGTTGAAATGAATTTCCAGGCTGACACCAGTCTCGGGATGTTATTTCCCAAAATGTGGGACGAAATGAGTGGCCGTGACAGTTACCTTCGTGTTTCAATGCATAAAAGAGCGTTTTGTTAAAAAAGACAGTGGAACAACAATGCATTTTTACGGCGAGTTTGACGGCGCATATCTACAAACTGACGTAGTTCTGGAAATTCATTCCAAGTGGATACTCCCTGCAAGGTCACTGGCTGCAATTCTTGAATTGCAATATGTGCCGTCAAGTAATTAATTCAGAACCTAATTCGTGAATTACTATTAATTTGCTGAATATGTGGTGCGAGTTCTCGCGCAACTAATGTCCGCCTCTCGAAATAATCCAGCTCAAGTACCACAATTATGTTATGTGCAAGAGCATAATTTAAAAAATAAAGTAAAACAGTAAAATGACGACCTTGTATATATATATATATATATATATATATATATATATATAGTGCATGTGACGGTTCCACTTCGCTCCTCGCAGAGGGTTTATCTCATGGATAGCACCTCATAAATCTTGGATCGCAGCCATAATGTCGCCCCTCAAAGAGGTGCAACGCGACGCGTTTTGCACGCATTTACCTCTAAATCACCACTGAATTTTCGTTGAGCGAATATCTTATAATGGCTAGGATAAGAGAACCATTGTGCATGTTGCGCCCGTAGTAAAACAATTTTTTCTCAGAAGGAGAGAAAAGAGACGGGGTAGCATTGCTACGAATGATTCGAACTGAAGGTATTTTAAAAACAAAGCAAAGTTATTACGACTGCTCAAAATTCTCAGCACCAACCATACCATAGGTACACTTGGATCATGGTGCAACTCTGGGAAGCTCACCGCAAATGTCTGTGCTTTCGTCAGACAGGCTGTCACCCCTGCTGACATCAGGTGGAAGGGTGCAGTCCAAAAGCCCGTTGCAAACTGATGTAGCTGGAACAGACACCCCCGCGTATGGGCATTGAAAATCCTTCTCCTCATGGCCAGAACCTGTACGAAGAAGGAACAAACCGATGGTAATTCTACCCGCCATTCCTCTGCTTCGTTTCACGTTCACAAAAACGTCGAAGCAAAGGTAGAACGCGACTTACAAGTGTTCGGACTCCGAGCATAAACGGTGTACTGTAGCAGCCGAAGCTTGATGTTGGCGAGTTGGTTTTGCATACTTGAAGAAAAGAGCGCTACGAAGACGCGGACTAAAAGAGGAACATGTACGACGGACATGTTCCTCTTTTAGTCCGCGTCTTCGTAGCGCTGTTTTCTTCAGGTGCACTGCATATTAAAGGGACTGTCATAACGAACTTCGACTAACGATTCCTGATTTGACCGGCCGCGCTATTGGCAAGTTGCTGGGCTGTTCTGCTTCTAACCTGCTCACAGATTTCAATCCTGGCTAATATCGACGCATTTTAAGCTTGAAAAAATGAAAAACCGCTCGTCACTTGGATTTATGTGCGCATTTGAGACCTCCTGGTGAATCTGCAGCCTTCTGCTGGAACGTTTCTTTTATCTATGCTGTGAAGCATCCAATCAAATAAATCAGTTTATTACAATTTCATCAAACGTTAGCTAAAGCACTTTTTAGTGGTGTATATGTTACGATAGTTAAGTTTCCTCAAAGAGGGAAACAAGCTTTAATGATATGCTCGACAGGGTAGCCTGGCTGTTGGGTGATGGTGGGTGATGATTATGGTATATACAGTGATAAACACTTAACAGCACACACACACACACACACACACACACACACACACACACACACACACACACATATATATATATATATATATATATATATATATATATATATATATATATTGAAATGGGGTTTGTTGTAGCTCGTTCGAGGGATCGCAGGTAGCTCTAGATCACGAGTCCTAGCGCTTCGCATCAACAGCCCGGGCTCGGGTCTCGCGCCGCAGCGGTGGCAGTCCGCACTGTGCCACATGCATATTACCCACTACAACTTGCCCCGCGGCGAAGAGGAGCCATCCTGGCCATCTAAGGTGATGATACGATAAGGGGGTCGTGGTACGGCTTCAGGCGGCTGACGTGAACGGTCTCGCGACCACGGCGGCGTTTGTCCGAAGATCGCGTCACCGGTTCGACCGCATAATTCACAGGCGAAGTACACGTGACGATCCGGTACGGGCCTTGATATTTCGGAGCAAGCTTTGGGCTAAGGCCTGGAGCTTGGAAGGGCAGCCGAAGCCAGACGTGAGAGTCCACAGCGAAGGACTGTGTGGGCTGATCGTTGTCGTGGCGATCTTTGTGGATTCCTTGGGTATCCGACGTGAACGAGCGAGCCAGTTGGCGGCATTCTTCAGCATGGCGAGCAACTTCGGAAAGACGGGTGAATTCAGAGGCATCCGGGTGATATCGTAGTACGGTGTCGAGGGTAGTGGATGGTTCACGTCCATAAAGAAGGAAAAATGGTGAGAAGCCTGTGGTAGCCTGAACGGCGGTATTGTATTCGTACGTCTCAAAAGGGAGGACATCGTCCCAGTTGGAATGATCAGACGCAACATACATGGTGAGCATGTCCCCAAGAGTGCGGTTGAATTGTTCCGTTAGACAGTTAGTCTGTGGGTGATACGACGTAGTGGCGCGGTGAATAGTGCGGCACGCGGCGAGTAGCTCATTAATAACTTCGGACAAGAAGACACGGCCTCGGTCACTGAGCAGTTCTCGCGGTGCGCCGTGCCGTAAGACGAAATGCCGTAAGATGAATGCAGCGACGTTGCGAGCAGCAGCCGAAGCAAGTGCAGCAGTTTCAGCATATCTTGTGAGGTGGTCTACTGCGACAACTATCCAACGATTTCCGTTAGCACTGCATGGAAGAGGCCCATAAAGGTCAATGCCAACCCGATCAAAAGGACGTGCAGGACACGGTAAAGATTGCAGAGGGCCTGTCGTATGAGAAGATGTCTTGCGTCGCTGACAGGCCGCACATGATCGAATGTACTTGCGGACATAAGAATACATGCCGCGCCACTAGTACCACTCGCGGAGCCGCTCGTAGGTTTTCAGGACGCCAGCATGAGCTTGTTGTGGGTCTGCATGGAAAAACGTGCATACGTCGGAACGCAAATGGCGAGGGAGGACTAGCAGCCATTTGCGACCGTCTGGCTGATAGTTTCCGCGGTACAAGATGGCGCCCCGTAGCGCGAAGTGGGTGGCTTGGAGACGAAGGGCTCGAGGGCATGTAGGCGTTGAAGAACTACTAAGAAGGTCAATGAGAGACACAATCCACGGATCTTTACTCTGTTCAGACGGCATGTCAGTAACAGCAAGCGTAGCAACCGGGCACTCTATGGATGAAGGTGGCGTTTCGTCGGATCGCATGGGCGAACGAGAGAGCGCATCTGCATCAGCATGTTGGCGCCCGAATCGATAAATGACGCGAATGTCAAATTCTTGGAGCCGAAGAGCCCAACGTCCAAGACGCCCCGACGGGTCTTTCAATGACGCAAGCCAGCAGAGCGCGTGGTGGTCTGTCACAACGTCGAACGGACGGCCATACAAGTAAGGTCGAAATTTGTTTAAGGCCCAAACTATAGCCAAACATTCTTTTTCCGTGACAGAATAATTGGATTCTGCCTTCGTGAAAGCACGACTCGCATATGCAACCACATATTCTGGAAAGCCAGGCTTCCGTTGTGCAAGGACGGCTCCAAGACCAACGCCGCTGGCGTCGGTATGAACTTCAGTCGGTGTACTCGGGTCGTAGTGGCGTAGAACAGGCGGTGAGGTAAGCCGACGACGCAAAGTGGTGAAGGCTTGGTCACATGCCAGAGTCCAGTCACGAAGGTCACCAGGGCCAGCCAGGAGTTTCGTCAGGGGAGCGATGATGCAGGCAAAATTGCGCACAAAGCGTCGAAAATAAGAGCAAAGACCGACAAAACTTCGGAGCTCTTTCAATGTAGTCGGCCGCGGAATTTCTGCGACAGCACGAAGTTTGTCAGGGTCGGGAAGGACGCCGTCTTTGGACACGACATGGCCAAGTATGGTCAGGTGGCGGGCTCCGAAGCGGCACTTTTTCAAGTTAAGCTGAAGGCCGGCGGTGGTAAGGCAAGTAAGGACTTCGCGTTGACGAGAGAGGTCAGTGGTGAAATCAGGGGAGAAATCTACCACGTCGTCTAAATAACACAAGCACGTCTTCCATTTGAGGCCTCGTAGAATATTGTCCATCATCCTTTCGAATCTAGCGGGTTCATTGCAGAGGCCGAATGGCATTACTGTAAACTCATACAGGCCATCAAGCGTAATGAAAGCTGTCTTCGAGCGGTCGGATTCATCCACTGGCACTTGCCAATAGCCCGATCGCAAGTCCAAAGAAGAAAAGAATTCGGCACCATGAAGACAATCCAGGGCGTCATCTATGCGCGGTAGAGGATCGACATCTTTTCGTGTAATCTTGTTGAGGCGACGATAGTCCACACAGAAACAAATCGAGCCATCTTTTTTCTTAATGAGTACTACAGGAGACGACCAAGGGCTGCAGGATGGCTTGATAACACCACGTTCAAGCATGTCTTCAACTTGCTCGGCGATGACACGACGCTCGGTGGATGACACGCGGTACGGACGCTGGCGTAATGGTGCGTGATGTCCCGTATCAATGTGGTGAGAGACGGTACTTGTGCGGCCTAATGGTGCTTGGTTGCAGTCAAAAGAGGCGTGAAAATCATTTAAAAGAGTAAGAATCCGCTCACGTTGTGTCGGATCGAGGTCATCGGCAATAGAGCGACAAAAAACATCCGGTGATACTCGGTTAGATGGCACATGGAGTGCCAGTGATGTTACGTTGGCAATATCCACGTCGTCGGGAACAGGGAAATGCCCAATAACGTCAGCGTCCACAGTCTGGATGGTACCAATAGTCTCGCCAGAGTGCAAAGCCAAAGTGTACGAATTTGGGTTAGAAATCAGTATTTCTGCAGCCCCATGGTGAACCGTGAGGAGGGCGAAAGGCAACAATATAGGCTGGCGGCGAATGAAGACGGCAGCGGGTGAAAACATGACCGTCGCTTCGGCAAGCGATGCGCATGAAAGAGGGACAAATACCGCGCTGTGAGGGGGAAGGTCAGTATCTGAAGCTACACAGATCCTGGTAACATCCTGAACTTGAAAGTCGTGAGATGGCAAATCGCACAGAACGGAGAACTGAACTTCAGCACGTGCACAGTCAATGACGGCGTGATGGCGCGACAAAAAACCCCAACCGAGAATCACATCGTGGGAGCAACAAGTTAACACAAAGAAATCAATCGAATGCAAAATGTCTCGAATCAGCACCCTGGCAGTGCACATAGCGACTGGCTGAACTTGTGCACTGGCTGTTCTAAGCAATAGTACCGAAGGCATCATGGTCACTTTCCGTAATTCACGGCAAAGTTTCTCACTAATCACGGATACAGCAGCACCTGTATCGACAAGCGCAAGAGATTCGATGTCATCAACGGACACTTCAATAACGTTAGCGGGGGAATAACGAGGACTTTGATGCTCCGACGATGACGCCCTCGGGAACTGCGGAAATCAGTTTTCCGCCTCAGTAGTACTGGCACTGGGCCTACGACGCATGGGTGAGAGTGAGCGCTGACGAGGGGAAGGCGAGCAACGAGTACTATAGAGCTGTGACTGCGGTGCTGGTATGCCATCAGCAGCGTAGACTTCCGGTGGTGGTCGCTGAGGCATACGGAATGGTCGGAAGCCGGAGCTGGGTGGTCGCGCGGCGCCCACGAAGGCCGGCAAGCGCCGGCGGCAGAAGCGCGCTACATGTCCCGGTGTACCGCAGGCATAGCATATTGGGCGGTTGTCAGCAGTGCGCCAAAGATTTGTCTGTGCGCTGAAAAAGGGAGCCGCCGGCTGGCGAGACGAAGGCGGATGAGAGAACAGAGGCTGGAGAGGCGCTGAAGGCGGAGGAGAGAATCCCGGCAGACGAGGCGCCCGTGCAGCGGCTTCAGCATACGTCAGCGGCGCGGCCACGGGAGCCGGCTGACACGGAGGTGGAAGAGCTTCGGTCACCTGCTCTTGAATTACCTGTCAGATCGCTGGAGCCAAAAATTGAGAAGGCTTCTCCGTGGTCGGCAAAATCGAGAGCTGTCGCGCGACCTCCTTGCGCACAAATTCTTTTATTTGCGTCAGCAAAGTTGTGTAGTTGTAACACAATGCTGTAACGAATAATAACCAATTGTAATAATCAATGCTGCTAACGAATCTTCCGTAGGCGGTGGGCGCCGAGCTAAGATGCGTTGTTTCCGTAGCTCGTCAAAACTTTGGCACAAATTGATAACTTCGGCCACGGTACACGGATCCTTCGCTAACAACATTTGAAATGCGTCCTCATCAATGCCTTTCATAATGTGTTTTATCTTGTCCTGTTCCGCCATTGACGGATTCACGCGCTTACACAGGTCAATGACATCTTCGATGTAACTTGTGAACGTTTCACTGTGATGTTGCGCGCGCCCCCGTAAGCGTTGTTCTGCGCGAAGCTTGCGCACAGCGGGGCGCCCGAACACTTCTGTGAAACTTGTCTTGAATCTGGGGAGGAAGAAGAAGTGCCTTGGAAGAAGAACGCCTATAGCTGTGGTCTCTTCATTTTCCTGTGTCTCGGACGTTTTTCAACATCAGAGACTGTGCAAAGGGCACAACGTCATCCTCCAGGATGGGGGATAGGAATCCCAACCAAGCGTTTGACCCTGGTCGTCCACCACTGGCTGCATCGAAGACAAGGGACCGCACCGGCCCTTCCACTGTCGCCCTCGAATCTTCCGACAGCTCAACGGTTGAAGAAATGGAATCGGACAACGATTTCACACTTGCCGTGGGTCGCCGTTTGAAGAGAAAACTCAGGAGGACATCAACAGACAGTGAATCGTTGCCCAGGCAGGACAGTGGTAAGCAATCATTCACTGTTGCTTACGTCCCTACCACAGCTACCGACGATCTGAATACCTTGAACAGGCAGAGCTTAACAGAGTACTTTGAGCGAATTGCGCCAGGCCAAGTCAACGAGATCAGAATTAACGCACGGAGGAACATCCTTTCGGTGGACGTGAACAACAAGTCAATTCTGGATACGCTAAAGGCTGCCACACTACTAGGAAGCATCCCAGTGCGCTCCTTCTTTGCGTATGGAAAAGGAACCTCGACTGGCGTTATTTCTGACGTGGACAAAGAAATCGCAGACATTGACCTCCAGAGGCTTTTGAATTCCACCGCACCAATAGTGCAGATTCACCGCTTCGGTCAATCCCGGTGTATTAAAATAGTCTTTGACTCTGAAACATTACCTGACTACGTAAAAGTAGGATACGTAAGACACCGTGTGCGCCCTTATGTGCCAAAACTGGTGCAGTGTCGGAAGTGCTTCAAAATGGGACACGTAAGCGCAGCTTGCAAGGGCGGCGTAAAATGCCAACGGTGTGGAGGGGCCCATCAAAATGATAGCTGCGATGCTACTGCCCTAAAATGTCCTAATTGCGCCGGTCCACATGAAGCGACATCAAAAGACTGCCAGAAAATCAAGGACGAAATGTCAGTGCTTCGAAAGATGGTGCGGGACAACTCCACTCACAGACAGGCTGCTACATCGATACGCCGCCGCAGACGTCGATCGCGACACAGACGACAGCACGACAAGAGTACTTCCCATACAGATGGACCATCGACCGCATGGCAAACTCCTCGCTTGCCAAGTTTGCTTCTGCGATCAAGATGCGGGCCCGACGTACCTTCTTCGGCAGCAGCACGTGGAACACATGCGCTGCATAAAACGACGCTTCCGCCGACCGACTCTGACATTGACTGGCCGTCGCTCCCACCCAAACAAACAGGCTTAAATGCGTCGGGTGATGTGTCTGCAAAGGTGGTTGAGAATGATAAGACAGAAAATGAAAATGTACGAAGTATGCTGAAACACCTGATAACTATGATGCGTTCACTTCTGTGCGGATTACAGACGCCGGTTGCTAAGACCGCGCTACATGTTCTAGATGCTTTGGAACCGCTCCTCGCGGCTCTACAATAAGGCATCATGGCGCTCTCTTTTGAAAACCAATTACGAAGATCTGCAATAATGCAGTGGAATGCCAGAGGCCTACGAGGCCGCCTCGCCGACTTTCGGCAATGGATGTTCAAATACCAGTTTCCCGTGGCTGTAATATGTGAACCAAACATGACGTCTTTACTACGTGTATCTGGATATGTGCCACTGTGGTCAAGGAATGATCACAACTTAAGCAAAGTGCTCATGTTTGTTCGTCGGAATTTAACGTGCCTTCGTAAAGACATTCCTGCACACGCTTCCAACGAGTACGTTTGCATAACGCTGAAGTACAAGCGGCGCACACTCTCAGTAATTGGCGGGTATATACCCCCAACATCGAGCATAGACTGTTCATATTTGCAGTCCATACTGAAAGCTTGTCCGGGTCCCCACGTAGTCATCGGTGACTTTAATGCCCACCATCCCATGTGGGGCTCTGCTTCGACGAACGCGGTAGAGACTTGGCTGACTTCATGCTTAGTCAAGGCTTGATGGTGATCAATGATGGCTCACCGACATATCTTCGAGGCTCTTACTACAGCAGTTGTCTTGACATTGCGTTCGTTTCAAAACGCGTGCTGTCTGCTACGCGATGGTGTACTGATCTCGACCCCCATGGAAGTGACCATCTACCAACATATGTTCAGTTGAAATGGTTACATCCCCCAGCTCCGCACACTGTGCGTTCTATCGATTGGCCAACATTTCGAGAATCTGTCACCACCGCATGTCAAGCCGTCCAAGCACCATCCAATATTGAAGATGTCATCGCGGCAACATTACGTGACACAACAAAACACCTCAGAGCACCTTCACCTAGATCATCTATTGATGACCAGTACGCGCGACTTCGCGCGATACGGCGTCGAGCAGAACGGAAATACAGAAGGACCAAATCACCATTAGACGTCACTGCATCACGCCGGGCTCAGCGTCATGTCCTGCGCCACCTTGACAAGCTTGACAAACAACGCTGGAGATCATTCTGTGGCTCTCTGGATCCGAGAAAACCTCTCTCTAGAATTTGGCAAATTGTACGAAGCCTTCGCTCGCCTCCACAATAGCTTCACCCGTTCAGCGCTGTGGCCATACGGCAAGGCCGGCGTGAAGTCGAGGTCGCCGATGACTTTTGCAAATTACTCGTGAGCTCCTCGAACGATATACCAACCCATTCACGACTGACTTTCCCGTCATCTAGTGATCACCGTCTGGACGCGCCTTTTACTATGCACGAGCTCGACGCTGCGATATCTTCTTCCCGCCGATCAACTTGTCCAGGACCAGACGGAATTACATACTCCGCGATTTGTCATCTTGGAGTAGAAGCGCGAGAAATTCTCCTGGCGCTCTACAACTCTACGTGGGACACAGCAACTGTGCCTAATCACTGGAAGTGCAGTCGTCTTGTGGCTTTGCTAAAACCTGGGAAATGCCCGCATGATCTCTCACATTATCGGCCGATAGCCTTGGCAAGCTGTGTCGGTAAAGTGATGGAGCGGATGGTACTGAGCAGACTGGAATGGCTACTCGAGAAAAGTGGTGGACTTCCTGATTTCATCAATGGATTCAGAAGAGGCCGATCATCCATTGACGGTGTGATCGACCTAGTATCTTCTGTTCAACAGGAAAAGAGACGCCGTCGTCTGGTATGCGCAATATTTCTGGACATCAAAAGTGCCTACTACAACGTCTTCCACCATTCGATTCTTCAGGCGCTTGAGGATACTGGTGTTGGTGGCCGGATGTATGCATGGCTGCAGAGTTACCTCAGTGGCCGCACCATTTTCATGTCCACTTCGGATGGCGAGACTGATAGACATGAAGTTCGCAGAGGTGTTCCGCAGGGTGGTGTCCTTAGCCCAGTATTGTTCAATATGATACTGGTGGGCCTTGCAGACGAGCTACCTGAAACAGCGCGTATCAGTACGTACGCGGATGATATCTGTATTTGGTCATCCGGGGTCACGCGTCCACAAGTGCGTGCAAAGCTTCAACGTGCGGTTACCATAACGGCGAAGTACTTGCGCCGTAGAGGCCTGCAACTCTCAGCAACTAAGTGTGCAGTCATGGCATTTACGCGCAAATCGATGTCAAATTATCCAATCTTTGTCGACGGAACGGCGCTTCCTGTAGTCACCCACCACAGATTTCTTGGCGTGATAATAGACCGCAGTCTTCATTGGACCAAACATGTTACTGCGCTTAGGGCTAAACTGACTAACTTCATACACGTTCTTCGTGTAATATCAGGACTGAGATGGGGCCCCTCTGAGCGAAGTTTGCTCCAAGTGTACCAGGCACTTTTTGTGGGCTACATACGCTACAGCATGTCTGTGTTATCTAACATGGGGTCATCTTGTATACGCACGCTGGAGAGCCTTCAGGCTCAAGCACTACGGATATGTCTTGGCTTGCCACGCTGCACGTCAACTAAGGGCACAATAGCGGAAGCACGGGCTTGTCCTATCGACATATACAGGTCTTGTGAACCTGTGCGAACCTATCTTCGCCTGCTAACCAGACACTCACACCATCCACTGTCAACGCTTCCCAGCATCAACCTTGACTGTGCTTTTTCTAAAGCTATTGCATGTCACGCAAGCATTGTACCTGCAAGATTCCAGGCAACCGACATCCCCGCGACACCTCCATGGACATTGCCAAGACCACTAGTGAGGCTTCAGATACCCGGAATTAGGAAGAAATCTCACGTTTCCTTCTCTGGCTTGAAGCAGCTCACCCTGTCCCATATATTTACTTTATATAGTGGGACTGTACAAGTATATACCGATGGTTCGGTCACGCCATCTGCCACAACGGCCGCATTTGTCGTCCCACAACTTGGAATTACTCAACGATTTCGATTAGACCACAAATCGACATCTACGGCGGCGGAACTTGCGGGAATACGGGAGACTGTCCGTTTTATGAGAACGCAGACACCAAATAAATGGACAATATTGTGCGATGCCAAATCAGCGCTACAGGCGCTAAAATACTTTTTAAACAAAGGACCATACTATCTGCTCGTGCTGGAAATCGTCGAGCTTTATCACAGTGCCGAGTTAAGTGGCCACGTGATCACCTTTCAATGGGTGCCTAGCCATTGTGGTGTTTTTGGTAATGAACTCGCTGACAGTGAGGCAAGATCGGCCTCCTCTTCCTCTGATGAAGTACGGATTGCCTACTCGCGACCTGACACCAACTCCATGATCAAGGTACTCATGCAGGACCTTACAAAGGCTTACAGAGCCCACTCTGATAACATTCACAGACGTCTACATATGATTGACCCAGACGGTAAATTCTGTTTGCCCCCGAAGCTTACACGGAGCAAAACATCATTGCTACACAGGATTCGGCTCGGCGTTGCTTTCACCCGTCGCTACGCACACCTCATCGGCCAATCGAACAGCCCTGATTGTGTACACTGCCAGATGCCCGAAACACTGCAACACGTACTGTGCGACTGCCCAGCATATATGCTGGAGCGAAGGACGTTAGACAGTTTCTTAGCCAGCGTTGGCAGGCAACTACTGTCGGAGGAAGCTATCCTCGGTCCATGGCCTGACACTGCAATTTCAATGCGTGCAACAAAAGTATTGTTGGAGTTCCTGCAGGACACCAAGCTCGACGAGCGGCTCTAGCGAGGCAACTGTCTCATGTACATAAGCACTCACCACTTCTCTTATCATCATCATCCATTCCAATACTTTCACTCCCCTTCCCTCTTCCCCAGTGCAGAGTAGCAGACTAGAGCGCACTAGCTCAGGTCGACCTCTCTGTCTTTCCTATCAATAAATTCTATTCATTCAGTCTTGAATCTGCTCCACGTTGTGAAATCATGTTCGTGGTTCCGGAACCAGAGGTTCGCGACGCCGGTTAAGTAAAACAGCACGTTGTGCACCTTGGTGACATCGTCCCACTTGTTATGCTGGCTCACCCGTTCGTAAGATGACAACCAATCCTCCACGTCATGATCATCAGTGCCGCTAAAGATGGCAGTCCGCACTGTGCCACATGCATATTACCCACTACAATATATACATATTGTATCATCAGCCCGGTTACGCCCACTGCAGGGCAAAGGACTCTCCCATGCTGCCATATATATATATATATATATATATATATATATATATATATATATATATATATATATATATATATATATATACATATATATATTTATATATATATATATATATATATATATATAAGAAAAATATTTACAAAGTTTCGTTATGGTTTGTGGCCCGCAGAACATCAGCAGCGCTTGCGTGACGCGTAACCCACAGGTTGTGCATTGCCATGGGTCGTGAATGTACCCTAATGCCATGCTCTCCGTTTAGGGTGCAGTACGGCCTTCAAATATTCTCTCTGGCGCGTAGAGGTAGCAGCCAGCAGAAAATGTTGCAGGTCATCAGGGATGTTACATTTAGAGCGCATTGGCGAGTCCTTGAGTTAAATCATATACTTGAAGTAGTTTGTGTCGGCCACGTTGAGCGTTATGCGCTGAAGGCATGCTTGGTCTTGTATACTGAGTCTCATGGCTTGTAAAAGTCACACGATGGATTAATTTTGTATAGGGGTTCATATTGGTAGTTGACATCTGTCCAGAGGGATCGCTGGAGCCGCCAAGCGTGTGCAGATACCAGTGTCGGCGCGTCTTTCTCGAGAGAGGTATCTGGACCATTTCTCTCGAAGTGTCGTGTCCAGCTTTGGCAGCATGGACTGCCTAGACGTTGCTTTGTATTCCGCAGTGGGTTGGTAACTATTGCAGCAAAGCGCTGTGATACAGTTCGCAGGCTTTATTGCATAGGCGTCTGATGTCCATTACGAGTTATTGCTGCACGTGTGCCGACTGCACGTGTGGCAGGGCCGCTCTTGAGTCGGTGAAGATGGCCCAAGACTCAGCTTTCTGGTCGATGACGATGTTGATCAAAGCGGCCCGCAGTGCAGCTTGTTCAGTGACTATAGTTGCAGTGCGATGACTGAGAGTGGCAGAGATGGTAACACTCCCGGGTGGAATCTACGCACCATTGGCAGAGGATGTAGGCTTAACGGAGCCATCAGTGTAAATATGCCGGTGAGCCCTGTAGCTGGTGTTAATATGCTCTAGAGGAAAATATCACAGCGCTGAACCTGGAGTATTTCTCTGGCTCTCGAACCTTGGCACGAAAGTGACTATAGACCCCTAAGAAATTTTCACGGTGATTCCGTCGGCACAGAAGGCTTTGATAATTTAGCGGGAGGAAGCTCCGCACCACAGGGCGGCTGTCTGAAGCAAGCGGATGACCCCGTACTGTGGTGGCAAAGCGCATGTGTACTTGAAGAAACTCATGCTGCAAAAGCACTGAAACCGATAGGCGTCTACGTTCTGCAAGGGTTCCTACACTTGATGTGTTTTTCGGTAGGCCGAGGCAGACCCTCATGACTTTTGCTTGCTAACCAGTGAGCGCTTTTTTGTTTCGAAATTGATCTGTGGCACAGGAAGGCTGTATCGTAGGATACCTTCACAGACGGCCGCATACATGCTTAGGAGAGCATTTACGGAGAAGCCCCGTAGCTGTGTTGCTTGATAGCATACAGAAGATGCTCGAGTATGACCCCAATTTTTTTTAGTATTTGAACATGGGGTGTCCACGTCATCAGTCTATTGATTGCACACCGAGAAACTTGTGAATAGGAGAATGTGCCACCTTTAACGTGTAGCGTAAGACAGCACGCCTAGTGAAAGCAATGGCGTCACACTTTTCTGGTGATATCGTTAGACCTTGTGAAAATAGAGAATTTTCAATTGAATTGCTAGATTTGTGCAATTTTGCTCGTAGGACACGTCTGTTGCGACCACAGCTCCATATACAATGTAATTTGCTTATGAAGAGATTTCAGCCGACATGGGAATGCACTTATCCAGTCCAATAACAGAGGTATGTCAAATAATGCCGGACTCAAAACACGCTTTGGGGAACTGCTCCATTCACTGTATGCGGAGCTGTGTCACCTTCCTTTGTGGACATGTAGACTGACCGATCAGTGAGGTAGTCCGAGATCTAGCGGTACATACGACTACCAATTCCAACGGACTTCAGAGCGCTTAAGATAGCCTCGTGAGTCGCATTATCTAACGCTCCCTTGATGTCCAGGAATACGCCGATAGTGATGTTGCTTGCAGGTTTTAGTTTTACGCAGTTGACAAGGCTAATCAGATCAGCTATGCTGCTGCGGCCCTTTCTGAAACCTGACATTTGGGGCGAGTAGATATTCGTGTTGATCAGGAACCAGTCCAGGCGCCCCAATGCCACCTTATCTATAAGCATTCCGACGCAACTAAGAAGAGCAGTCGGGCAATAGGAGTTTATGTCTGTTGGTGATTTGCCAGGCTTGAGAACAAGGATAACACGAGCCAGTTTCCAGCAAGGTTCAAGACGGCCACTCTCCCAGCTGGCATTGAATATGGTAAGTAGGCGCATCTTTGCCTTGTCGCCTACATGTGTCAACTCGGCGTAGCTGACGCAGTCAGGACCAGGAGATGAAGCCTTGTTGACCAACGCCAACGCGCCAAGTAGCTCCATGATCGAAAAAGGTTCGTCTGCTGCAGTAGTGGTCAATATTGTTGAAATGGTCTGTGCTGCTCGGGGCAAAGTTGCGAGCGCCGCTGCAGCAGTGATCATGGAACAGAAAGTATCCGCCACGTCCAACTAGCTGCTATTACGGGATAGCGCAACAGGGCTGAAAGGACGCTGTTGAGTCGGGGAGATTTTCAGGCCGGTCAGAATGCTCCATATTCTTTCCTCTAAGGAGCTCCTATCTAAATATATGGTAAGGGATAAATTGTAGCTCTAGAAATCAACTGCACCAATTTCGATGAGACTTGTTGCATTGAAAAGTAACTGTTAAAATCTGTAGACAGCAGGCAGTTGATATACTTTTTGAATAGTTACCAAAATTGATGAAAATCGCGAAATGAAAACAAGAACAGAACAGTGGAGTTTAAACGTGTAACTCAGCAATAATGAACGATCACAATTTTGTAACTTACACCTATTGAAATATTTAAAATAAACAAAATTGTTGTGTTATACACTGCTCTAAAATATACACTAATCTGCTAGTTGGACTTTGGCAAAACAATTTCAAAAACGAAGTTGCATCAGCTGTAATTTTTTTTACTACATATGTTAGCTTTAAATGCTCTAACAAATGCAGTTCACAGAACTGCGATACCTGTTTTTGGTTCTCAGTTACAGATTTGTAAACTGTGTGCTTCAGTTTTTTAAAACTTAATAATCTTAAGATATTCTAGAAAGCGTTAGGCCCTAAATAACAGTTCCGTTTCCTACAGTCGATCTAATTCAGAGTTCCTTCTCCACTGCCACAAGTTTCCTTCAAATAGGATCAGTGGACGTCTAATGAGGACGCGACGTATTACTCAATTTCTCGACGCTTCTTGTCTCAACCATTCATCTTGGAAGATGATTCCATTCACTGATTACCAAATAAGGACATGACAGCCGGATAACATTAGTGCGTGCAAACAGCGGTTCAACTTTGAATATGTGGTCAGTGGGTGGAAATATTATCCTTGCTTGTTTTATGAAAGATGAGCCAAAGTACTAGGGTTGTGATGTAGCCTATGAGGGTATGTACGTAAGTCTTGATACTTTTCCTCTGAATTCTAAAGGTTCAAGCTTAATGCTTTTTATTGCTATTAGTATGCTTAGAATGCTTCACTCCGTTTTCTATATATATATCTATCCATCAATCAACCTATTTATCTATGTCTCTAACCGTTGTCCCACCAACTTGGTTCACTGGATAGGCGGCACGGGCATGTGCCACTGTACAATGAGCCCCTTGGATGCCAAGTGGGAGCACTTGGTTTGTGTCATTTGGTTTCTGCCCCTCATCGATGAACCAGACGCCAACTCGGGTGCCTGAGTATGTGCCGGTCTTCAATATATCTCTTAGAGGGCAACTTCGGTAACTGAGCAGGTGCCAGTGTGTATGTGGCGCAGTTCAATGGCATCAGTTAATCCGTTTCACGCGAATTTGTGCTACTGGGTATGTGCCAGTGCTTAGTGCCGCCCTTCAATGACGCTTTTCCGCCCCGACGTGGGTGATTCGGTAGGCGAAACTGGGTATGCGCCGCACTTCAGTCAACCTCTTTCAATTTGGGCCACCGGGCATGTGCCACTATTCAACGAACCTCTTTGCAACAACTGTGCATGTGCCACGAGGTGTGTGCCGCTCTGCAGAGGATGGCTTTTACGCTAGGTAACCTGCTAAGTGTGTATGTTCAGCTCTTGAACGAACCTCTTCGACGCAGGCTTAGGTCGCTGGGTATGTGACGCTCTTAAATGACAAAAAAAGAAACATGTACATTTCCACTGTGCTATGCGGAGTAGAACCTGCGTCTTCCCACTGACGTTGTGCTCCCCTTCAGTAGCGCCGACTTCAAGGCAACAGTCGATAAGTTGTATAAGAATTACCACATTTGTAATAGCCCACCCCACCCCTCATGTAAAGCCCCTTCACTGGGTCCTTTGAGGTAAACAAATAAAGTTTGTAAATAAATAAATATAGTAATGCAAAAAGCACTATTCCCATTCTTCAGACGTTTTTAGCCTACTATCAATCTACGAGGGCGAATCAGAAAGTCTTTGCCCCTATTTTCTTTCAACCAAATTACGGCTGTAAATGCGAAGTCAACATATCCATTCCCAGCGATGAACCTTTCTTGGACCGGCACGGCTTTATCTGCTAGTAGGTCCGTGGCACTGCGCTGCTGTCAGTTGTTGAAGATGGAGGTTGTGTTTCACACGCCCACGGCGTACTAGCAACGAAATGTGATTTGTTTTCTATGAAGCAAGGGACGAACGCCCATCGAAATCCACAGGGAAATGAAGCCCACGTATGGGGAAAGGTGTCTCGCTTTGAGAAGTGCGAGGTAGTGGTGTTGTGAGTTCGCAAAAGGCCGTGAAGCCAAGTCAACAATTCGGCGGTGGTTCCACAGTCAGAAGGATGAATTCTACTACAGGGGCATCTCAAATATAATACTGCGATGGCGCATATGTCTGAACCGGCGTGAGGGCTATGAGGAAAAATAGCGTGAGGTACATAGAATAGTAAGTATATTTGTAATAACCTGCATGTACCTTAATTTGGCTAATAAAAATAGGGGCAAATGCTCTCTGATTCTCCCTATCTATCTATCTATCTATCTATCTATCTATCTATCTATCTATCTATCTATCTATCTATCTATCTATCTATCTATCTATCTATCTATCTATCTATCTATCTATCTATCTATCTATCTATCTATCTATCTATCTATCTATCTATCTATCTATCTATCTATCTATCTATCTATCTATCTATCTATCTATCTAGCATACACTGACCCAATGGCCCGAGTTGTATTTCTGCTTGGGCTACTAGATATGTGTTCCTGATCATGATGACGTCATGGTTATTTCGTAGCCGTCATTGCAGCTTTGTCATTCGACACTCGTCATGCCGCCGCCATCACGCCATCCTCGTCATACAGTCGTCATGGATTCATTGTCATGCCGCCGTATTAATGTCGTCATGGTCGTTCAATCGTCGTCATGTCAGCTTCTTGATTTAACTCTCGTCATGCTGTCGTAGTCACCCTTTCTACTCCGAGAAAGTGGTCCAAGTCGTATCATAGCTTGGGCCACTAGGTATATGTTCGAGGAATCGTGATGCCGTCCTGGTCATTTAATTGTCGTCATTTTAGCTTTGTCATGCAGCTGTCGTCATGCCGTCGTCATCACGCCATCGTCGTCACACAGTCTTCGGCATGTTGTCGTTTTATCACTGTCATCACTCCAGTACTCTAATCTCAATATCTTCATACCGCCTCCGTGGCTCCATCGACGTCAATCGTTCTTCGTCATTGCATTGTAATCATACTGTTGTCATTCACTCGTGATTATGCCACCCTTTTCATGTTATAGTCAGGCAGTCGCTATCCTGCTTGCATTTGTCAGACCATCGTCATGATGTCTTTATGGCCGTGCCATGATCGTCTTCCCAGCTTCGTCATCCGACCCTTGTCATACCGTCGTCCCTTGGCATGGTGGCTCAGCGACTGTGGTGCTGAGTTGCTAAGCACGAGGTCGCGGCATCAAATCCCGGTCACGGCATCCGCATTTCGATGGGGGCGAAATGCGAGAACACGCGTGTACTTAGATTTAGGTGCACGTTAAAGAACCCCTTGTAGTACAAGTTATTCTGGAGTCCTCCACCACGGCGTGCCTCAAACAAATCTCGGTTTTGGCACGTGAAACGCCATAATCCATGCCGTCGTCCTCACGCCATCTTCGTCATGCAGCTTTTGTAATATAGTGATCGCCACGCCATTGTTATCATGCACTTGTCCCCATGCCCTTGTCATGCAATCGTCGTCACCGCATCGTCGTCATACATTTGTCGTCATGCGTTGGTTGTCACACCGTTGTCGGGATGCCGTCGTGGTCGTTCTTTCGGCATCATGGTAACTTCGACATCCGACTCTTGGCATACCGTTGTTGTCATGCCGTCATCATCATACCGGCTTCGTCGATCCATCGAAGTCATTCCTTGTTCATCATTTTATCGTCACCATGCTGGCGTCATCCAATCGTGATTATGCCGCCATTGTCATGCCATTGTCGTCACTGCGTCATCGTTGCACAGGTGCTATCATGCATCAGCTGCCATACAGCTATCGTCATGCCGTCCTGGTCGTGCAATCATCGCCATTCCTGCTTCTACATCCCGTTGTCATCATACCGTCCTCGCTATGCCATCGTCGCCATACAGTTGTCGTCATCACGTTGTCTCATTTACGACCGTTAGAATTTAAAAATCTACATCTTGATGTCGTCAAGCAGTTGTCGTTACACGGATTTGTCTTTCCATCAATATCATTCCTCCTTCGTCTTTCCATCGTCATTGCGTCAGCATCGTACAATGTTCGCGATGATGCATGCTGATGGCCGGCCTTGGCAAGCGAATGCCATAGCAAAGTGGAAGGATATCTGAAGATGTGGCATGTAACCGAATCAACGAAAGTCTCAGAATTACTGCTACACGTGGTAAATAGACATGACTTCTGGAATATGGTCTTTCGCTGCATTGCTCGATTGCTATGCGCATTACCGTCGACAGTCATAGGGAGATCGAGTTCTGAAGTATATTATTCAGACAACCTTGTTTGAATCAGGGTGTTGAACCTAACCGAAACCCGAACCGAAAACCGTACCCGAGCCGCTATTCTGGGCGGAACTGAGCCCGAAACGAACCCGATATTTTTAGAACGTCCCTGACGCCGAACCGAACCTGAACCGAAAAAAAAAATCAGAACGGTTACCGGTTCGGCACGAAGCGGTTCAAGAATGTGAGACAACGGGTGCTCAATAATTTGTACGATTGCTCGAATAACTACTTGTGCAATCGGCTAACCCTACTAGCCGACTGTAATGACTTATGATTTTGATTGTGCGTGAGAATGGGGATAGACGGCGGGCATGTGATGGTAAGTATACGGCCACCTCGGCATAGACACTTGCACTTCTGATTGAGTCACAAAAGTTCGGTTCTACGGCCAAAAAGTTGTTTCAGGGACTTCACGAAATAAACGTTTCTGGCGACACTCCTCATTCGGCCGTTAGGTCAACTTGCTCCTAAAACTGCATGAACTAGATAAACACGGAGAGCGGAGAAGATGATGTCTTCGAGCAGGGATATGAACGAGTTCCATTGAATGAATATTGTAACAAAAAACGCTGTGGTGGAAAATTAAATGCCGCGACCTCCGCAGTGAGTGGTAGTCGCGGCTGTACACGGCACGCGAAATCTGTTCTTGTAAAGTGCCATGGTTCAACGCACGTTTGGTGCTTAGGCAAGCAAAGTACAGCGCTGTTCGAGTTACACAAGCGGGGACAATGGCCGTGTTTCTGAATTGCGTCGCCCTTAGACAAGGCAGGAAAAATCAAATCGATGTATGGTTCAGTACAAAACGCCCTTGTTTATCATTCAACAGCATCAATTGATTGCAAAGGGATCTTTGCAGTACGTGCCACCTGGGATCGCTCTGCCACCGCTATCATGTCGGCACTGATGCCAGGCCAACTAAGCAAGCCGCACTACTGTAAACTTGTATTTAATTTCCCCCTTTGACCTCTGCAGTATATATGTTTGTTTTTCGTATGCTTTACCACAAAGCCACACACGGAGGGTTCCTGCCAAGGAGAGCGGAGCGAGCCGGTGCACTGCGCGGGGGGGAGGTGAGCCAGGTAGATAGCGGCCTCAAACCATTAAGCAATGACACGTTATTTTATTTAGTGTGCTAACAACACGTTGATTTATTGAAGAGTATTTATTGTAAGTAATGTACAAGTCCATGTTCATGACTGGGCGGAGCATACTCAGAGCGGGTCCAGGTGGCACGTACTTTAAAGATCGCCTCCGTTGCGAATTGCCCGGCTGCCATTGCAATAAATGAGGCTGAAAAATGTCTCAGTGAAAGTAATCTTTGTCATCGCCAGCTCTTGCTTTCAATCGCCACGTTATGAACCATTACCATAAAGTTTTGCTAATATTTTCTGATGCCTGTCACTGAAATGAGCAAAAAAATTCACCAAAATTCTCGCTGTATATGTGAAGTGGATTTTAAGATAGTAGTTGTTATGAAACACTCTAATATAAGCTAACGCGAAGTAAATCATTTACTTAGAGGTGTCAGGTTGGTCTACTTTCCGTGCAGCTGAAGGAAAACAGTGAATTTACCAGCAGGGTATAGCGGGTTTCAGCTTTATTAATATATTTACTATAGGGTTGGCGAGTATTCGAAGTTTCGAAGACGAATAGTTGATGTGTAATATTCCTTTCGTATTCGAAAACGAACTATTGGGGATTTGTAAACATTAAAACTAACCAAATGTTTCGCAACAATCAACTGTTAAAATCACGTTACTTTTCTCTTTCTAATCAACAAAGTATCGTAAATTATAATTATGAGAAGTAAAACAGGGACAAGGTTTTTGACGAAATGCAGAAACAAGATCGGTAATGCAAGCTTTGTTTTCGGTTTTGCGGTGGAAGAGTGGCGTTGGTTAACACTCTTTGGGTTAGATCTTGTACGCATGCATAAACACACAATACTACACGGACGTGAAAACTGCTCATCGCCGTGGCACAATTGGTAGTGCAACGCACGCGTAATGCGGAGGTTGTGGATTCGGCTCTCACCGTCGGCAAGTTGTTTTTTCCCCATGGCCTCTTAGCTTCTCATTTTTACCTGTTTACAAAACCAGGCCTTCGGTTCCCCTTCTTTTCGTCTAATACATGACAACCCGCTATTTTTGCTTCCGGCCTGCTAATTAATCTTTCTTGCAGTGTAGTCCTGTAGCCATTTGTTTTACTCTATAACCAGTGATGATTTCCTTGTAACAGACTCGTTATTGTGTCTAGGGCAACCGAATGCCTCATTAGCTTTTTATTTTCCTTTTCCATAGCTTCTTTTTTTAAAGAAGTTTATTTACCACGTGAGTACACTGATGTATACAAAGCGGTGGGGATGGCAGGATAACAGCTGCATGACGGCAGCTTGACTAGTCCCACCTCCCCGTGAACAGCCAGCAACATGGCAAGATATTCGTGGTACATACTTGTGGCAAGGTTAATATATATATTCACAGACATGTATGTATATATATATGTATATATATATATATATATATATATATATATATATATATATATGCATGCATACATACATACATACATACATACATACATACATACATACATACATACATACATACATACATACATACATACATACATACATACATATACACATCCACATATGCAAGTAAACCAGAAATGACAACTTTGAAATGGCAAAGAAATGCTTTTGAGGCGTCAAAACAGCAAGTTAACATTCACAGAAATTTTGCAGTAATGTGTTCTTGGATATATGACGTATGTTTACATCAGTTAGGCTGTATTTGTGAAGTGTTGAGGGAAGACAGTAGGAGAGTGCTTGAAGGCCATAGTTAGTCCGAAGGCGCGGGACTTTCCAGTGTTCAGTGTATCGATTTAGGCGAAAAGAAGAATTCCGCTGCAAGTTCGGGATGTTTATATTATGATTAGTACCCTTAATCATGTCACGTTTAAAAGTACACATAAGTTGATACTCGTACAGGCGGTCTACTCGTAAAATTTTAAACTTCCGGAATATATCACGCGTATGTGCTTTGTAAGGCAAGTCTGAAATAGCACGTAAGGCATTCTTTTGAAGTGAAACTAAATTACCTGATGATTTCTTAGTACTATTTCACCAGACGAGGTTACAATAGCGCAGGTGAGAAGCAAATAGTGCGTTATAAACCATAGGTTTCTGTGGTATTGGTAGTAGCCTCTATCATCCAAATTGCTTTAACATGCCTAACGCTTTACTAAGTATTATTTCCTAAGTAATCGGTGTGGTGGTCCCATAGCATCAATTCATGAAAGATAACACCCAAAATTTTTGCTGTAGCGGAAAGTTCTATTTTTGTGTCATTGAGTGTGAGGCACTGGGTGAGATCACAATGCGTGGACTTCGCTCTAAAGAGGACCGCTTTTGTCTTGGAGCAGTTTAACTGGAGAGAATTTTTTACAGACCAATATTGCGATATTTCTAAAACAACTATTTACTTTCGTTTTTGGAAAGTTCGTCATACAGCAGCCTGTCGTTTTTGGAAAGCTTGTTTGCCACCAGACTCTGAAGATGTCAAGCGGGTATTCGTGCAGTTTTTTTCATGACGGTTGTAGTGATCTTCTGTTTCAAGTGCTCCTAATTGTCCGTGATAGTTGACTGTCCTTTCAGTACAAGCGTGTTCCTAATGACATCGAAATAAATATTCCTGCTGTAAATATATGCGTCTGCGTTTGTCTTTTCGATATTCGATAGTTACTATTCGTATTCCATTCTTATTCCAAAAAGTCGATATTCGATCGCCTACCTCTAATATTTACACAACGGATTATGGTAGCTTTAGTTTTTCATTACGTTCAGATTGGAAGGTTTCAAATACAGCACAATCCAAAAGAACGCAACCAACGTAGTTTTCCTACCATGAAATGCACTCAGGCTAGATATTGCCCCTAAACTTACTGTGCTTCTCGAGGTTCGTAGTAGAATAACTGTTGATTATGCGGAACGCGCTTGGCTGCATGTTTCTAACACGGCGATGGCAATTACCCGAGCATTGTACAAGTACCACATTTTCGCCCTTGATGTACCTGAAAGCCGCCGTGAAGCACTGATTGGTCCGAAAGCCGTGAGAAACAGGACCGATTTATGCAGTCGCGCCTCAACGAGCTCAGCCTTTCTTATATTTACGCATTTCTCGTGCAGTCATTGTCTTATTCACCTGCTCTGTTCTAAATATGAACACAAAATGTATTCCACTTACTTTTGGTAAATGAGCTCTCTGACACGCTTGCGCACGTCTACCATCGAACACATTTAGGGACACCGCCGAACCCGCAGCGTTCAAACGCATTCAAATAGGTTTAGTAAATAATAAACTTCTATTTTGCGAACACAATGTGAAGGCTATGATAGCCACTGTGTTCTGAAGCACAATCACAATGTGAACGTTACAAACGTGAAGGCAACCGTTGGTTCATCATGGTCACGCAGCCTATGCGTCTTACAGCAAGTTTGGCCACATGCATGCAGATTTTGAACATTCAACTGCGGTCCAGAAGGCCATCTTTTTAGCAACTTTCCTAATTTTAGAGTCGTTAAAATACGACTGATCCAGCGGGCACGTGGAGTGCCGCGAGTCAATGGGGCACTGAACTAAGGGCTCCACTCTACGAGGAAGTCTCCCCACCTCATCAGGAATAAATGTTTTCTCTCTCTCTCTCTCTCTTTCTCTTACTCTCGCCAATTGTTCATTCAAATCACTAAAAAAGTCGCTGATTTCTAAATTGAACACTTTCCCGTAAACAGACAAAAAAGTCGATTAATCTAGCAAAAAAATCGCTAGAATGGCAACACTGATTAAATACCGGCAAATTATAAGAAACTAATCTGAATTAGTGTTCTCAAAGATGGTGTAGGTTAGACGGCCCCAACAAACACGGTCTGGTGCAGGAGATGGTAGATTAAACTTGTTTGAACCATACAGCAACAGGTTTCTCAGCAATGCAGGCTTGCGAGGCACGTCCTGCAGGCGTCTGGCACGGCAAAGTGCGGTAATCCTTGGCGGAAGCTTTAGCTCAGACCCAACTCCGATGCGGCCTATTCAGATAGATGTAAAACGCAAACACGCTTTTGTGACATAACCCCTGGACCGATTTCAATGAAATTTGCTGTATATGAGAGAGAATGTGAAATCATAATCACTGTGGGAAGCGGAAGTTCGATTTAGGGCCTGAATTTTATGAAAAGAATTTTCGAAAATTCGAAAGTTTAAATAAATTGCCGCAAGAATTTTAGAAATTAAAAGTTCTGCATCAAAAACAGATATCGTGGTTCTGTAAACGGCATCCATTAGATCATTCAAAGTGCATAAAGTCGATATGTCAATTTATATCTTACGTGAATTTGTTACGTTGTGTACACGGGTTCTGCAAAAGCTGTATTAACACATTACTGAATTTTTTACATTCATGTGCGACATATCAGTTTTGTCCCCTTTAGATGTGCTATCACATGCAATTCACAGAATTGTGATATCATTTTTGTTTGTTGAGTTAAAGAGTCGTAAACTTGATAGTTTCGTTTTCTGAAAATTTTTGATTTTTGCTAATTTCTAATAAAAAATTAACGATCTAAATCGAAAATTCGAAACGAAAAGTGACCATATTTCAAGTTTTTGTTTTAAATTCAACAAACCGCGTCAAATTTGGTGCAGTGGTTGCCGAGAAAAACGAATTCTCCTTTTACATGTATTTAGATAGGAGCACCGGAGCTGAGTGCGGCCGGTCGAGCGTCGTCTGCTACAGCACCTTATGGCGACGCCCCAAACAGAATCTTAGCTGCCCAAGCACGGGATACAAAATAAAGAAACCGTACCTATATGGGCAGAATTCTGAGAGAATACTTGGCACAACTGTTGTTTTGTTGGATTTGACAGTGTGGAGCCAACAATGCCCGTTTTCACAAGTGTGTCTGTGTCGAGTGGGCGCATGCCTCCCCCCCCCGCACCAGTAGATACGCCTATGACAAGCTTCATGTCACGCACGCACACGCAAATCTGAACATACATCTTACTCGATGACCTCGAGCACTCGCTGTCACAAGCCTGGCGTGATGAACAGCGCGGGCAGCGAGAAGAGAACGACGCTTCGTACTGCCTCTAATTTCACCGCGAGAACACCTTCCACGCCCAAATAAATGAAAGCAGTCTTGAAAGTACTGGGAACCTCAATTGTACTATTGAGGTTCCTAGAATGACGAACCAAGTAGCCCGAATCAACGCTTATATCAAGTATAGAAAGACTACTGCAGACGTGTAAATGTGTGGAAATTTACCAGCTGGAACTGAGTAGAACCTGTGTGCTATATACATACGGGTGTTGAGTGCGCTGAAAAACTAATGTGGCCGTGTCTCCGCGTGCAGATGCTGGAGAGGCCAGACCCCATTTTTAGGGCTTCAGCGGCTTTCTGTAGACTCGAACGATTTTAGTCGGGACTCCAGGCACCGTACTCCCGGCTTTCAAAAGTGTGGGTCAGCGGGGGAGGGCAAATGCAAATGGTCTACTTTGCTCCCCCCCTCCCCCGTTTTTTGAGAGTGCCGACCTCGATACACCAATGGCTGAACCGGAACGAAATTGCAGCGTGTTGATCCTGAACAGGTATTCACTTTTCTGTTCGACAGCCTAGTTTCAATATGTATTCCCACAGGCTCTATGCGGGGACTTCGGCGCGGCGGGGGTAGTTGGCTCAGCGTGTCCGCTGGGGGCGCGAGAAGGCAGACGGGGCATACACGCTTCACACATGGGCGCTATAACGTCAAACTATTCCAAAGTTTTCTATTCCAATTCTGCTATCAGCCCTCCGCGATTGGCCAAAAATTTTTTGTTTCACCCCAACTTCACCTGTCTGTCACGCGAGGTCACGACAACCGCGATACCTCCCCATCTGGTATGATGTGTGCACACTGATTATGCATGATTTGACCGAAAAAAGAAAAACAGTTATTTTTGAGTCGACGCCTTTTCGCCCTTAGTCCCCGGCTATTGGTCAAAAGTTTTCGGGCTGCACCCACTTCACCTGCCTGACACGCGACGTCACAAAACCGCGAAAGCTCACCGCGTCAAAGTCACGTGTACGCATTAAAGATGCATTAATATGCCGAAGAAAAGTGAATTTTCTTCTGACTAGACGTAGGCTGCCCCGTTCCGAAAGGAATAAAAGATGGCTGCCGACGATCACTCAGGCGCCGGCTACTCGCACCTGCCGGAGAGCATGGGTTTATTTGCGTATAATAAAGCTTCTTGCGTGGCCGTGTAACGTTTTCGAGAACTTTCGGCACGTTTACGACCTCATTCTGCCAACTCCTCTTTGCTGAGGATCCATTTTAGCGTCATTCTTAAGCTTCCGTTACATGCCGCCGCGATTTTCGACCAGCCATCTCAAGCTAAGTAAGGGAAAGCGGACCAATTGCAGACGTCGGCACCAACCTCTTCA
The DNA here is from genome assembly GCF_050947875.1 of Dermacentor variabilis. Lineage (NCBI taxonomy): Eukaryota > Metazoa > Arthropoda > Arachnida > Ixodida > Ixodidae > Dermacentor > Dermacentor variabilis. The sequence goes on from NW_027460291.1 coordinate 31,624,618, forward strand.
TCCGGGTATCGATTTTCAGGGCACTGGCTCTGCCCCATCGAATCCCTCTCCACTTGAGCGTTCTCCTCGCTTCTTGTCAGCCAATTAGATACGACAAGCCGCTCAGTGCAGGCAATGTTATTCGTTCTTCAAGCAAACAAAAGTGACCTCCTATGAACGAGGAGAGCGTTTGTTTGGTCTGTTCAGACAACCCTGCGGGTGACCGCCCGGTGCTTGCGTCGGTGGTTACGCAAATTTGACGTCAGGAGATTGGAATAAAAACATATTGGAATAGTTTTACGTTACAGGGCCCCATGACGCGTATCGGCGGTTGCAATACTGTCTGTTGATGCATTGCTTCAATGCTTGTCGCACTAACATCGACATCCATAGCGATATGCGTTCTGCTGATTTCTTTTTTTTATTTTGGTTACGCTTGAATATGTTGAGTAATCCTCTGTAATGAATCGAGAAGCTTTGTCACTTGTCCTTTAATTCTAGTTCATTATCGAGGTATCTCTTTTGAGGATTCCAGATTAGCGATACATATTAAAGTTTAGATATTGCGATGCACTTATATGCAGAAATGGTCTCTAAGAGTGTAGCTGAAAGCGACGGACAGAAGTGAAAGTTTCCACGTGTTACTCGAAAGGCTGTCAATATGAATGTTCCACGAAAAATTAGTGGTCAGATGGGCCCCTGAGTATTTAGGCGATCGCACAGGTTTGACAGGCTCATATTTAACTTTGTAGGCACAACATACAATTTAACTACGCGAATAGCATTAACTTAGTCTTTCCAGCATAATTGGTCGTCTGCCAGTACCATGTGAAATTTTGTAAATGTTTTTTTTATTTAAGTGCAATAAATCATTTCAGCTACTCGACGATATATACAAAGTAGCCGTCTGCAAATGGTCTAAATCACCCACGGTGGCGGCTTAGGGGCTATTTCGTTATTCTGCTGAGCGCGAGGTGGTGGGACCAAATCCCGCTTGCGCCTGCCATATTTCGATGCGGGCAAAATGCAAAAAACGCCCGTGCACTGTGGTCAAATGTATTCCGGAGTCCTCATATTCATATCGTCGCTTTGCCACCTAAAATCCCAGGCCTTCCCGACATGTGTCATCCATATCCTTCTTAAATTTTGACCAATCAACTGTACGTGAGACAGTAGAGGAGCGTTGCTCAACTCCTCTAGTCTTTATGTATGTTGGAATATGATCGCTTCCATGTGTTTCCATGTCTCTAAACCATTGGACGCTCGAGGCAAAGCGCCGTGGCACCAAAGCTAAGTCCAAGCAGCTACTATAGGTGGTGCCTCGCAAAAACGTAGGGCTGCCGTCATTCACACAGCACACATCATGGTCGGCAGTAAAGGAGGCAAGGCTCCTGCCTTTGGAGTCAATTTTAGTGCTTCCCCATAGCTGGTGATGCGCGTTGAAGTCACCTGTGATAACCCAAGGGCCATTGTTCATTAGTAATATTTTATTAAGTCGTTCGCCGTCAAAGTGACCCGCTGGGGATATGTAGGCTCCAATTAGTGTAAATGACACATTCTTCTTTTGGACATTTAGACAGACATATTGGTTGTCGTCATGAGGCTCTATCACGTTAGCGACATATGTTAAGTCCGTGCGGATGTAGATGATCACTTTCGTGCTCGCACCGCATGTGGACGAGACGAAAGCTTCATAACCGGACAGTCTGAGTGGAGTTGATGTATTTGGTTCGCAAATGACCAGTATGGGGAAGCGATTTGTGAAAATGAATTGGCGAAAGTCTGATATACGGGTCCTTAGACCCCTGGCATTCCATTGAAAGATCGACGCACCCAGAATTTTTTTAGCGTCTAGGGTGTCAGCCTATAGCAAAATGAATGCTATATTTATACATACGGGTATTAGAAACCAAGTTGGTTGTAAGAAAGTCCTGCGGGACTCCAGACTCGACATGGTGAGACTGAGCCAGGGAAATATTTAATACAAGAGCTTGTCATCTGTCCCCTAAGTACTTCTGAAACCAGTTAATAACCTGTATTTATTTTTTTATTATTTTCATTTTATACGACGTACATCAGGCGCCTAGGAGCCACGCGGTTAACGGCTTTTGCAAAGTCAATAAATATAGCACCTGTTTGTACAAGGGTATGGAAGTTACTACGAATACCGAAAGTAAGTTAAAAAAGTTGCAATCCTGAAGGTCTCTGAAATTCATGTTGATCTGAAAATAAATTGTTTTTGTTATGTAGTGCATGGTTTCAGAGGATAATACATGTTAGAACAACTTGCATAAAATTAATGTTAATGACTTTGTCTATGTAGTTTGTCACGTTAGTTTTGGTTGTCCCCTTTTTAACACAGAAGCAGTTTTTGCCGAGATCACCCGCACACTTTTGTTGCACGGATGTGCCTGCTAAGGCCTGCCTGTTTCAGGCCGAACGGGTAACCATTTCTAATACACTTGCCCCGGAAGTTAATAGTTTTGTAGACCTTCACTGCGCTTCATCTCACCTCGGTAGCAAAGTTTTGGAGTTATCTCGGCAGTCTTTTTGAGTATGGTTCTCGATATCGAGAGAATTAAGGCATAGTCTGTGCTCACACGCAGGAAGCTCGCAATGTCGCAGCAACCAAACGTTGGTGCCATCATTTAACACTGCGGGAAAACACGGCAAAACACGCTGCGCGGTGACAGACGGCACTGCCTGTGGGTTGTAGAAAAATCGGCCTTTTTTGAGCCGTGTACACACTTACCACTGCCTTCGATTAGCGCTGCTTCAGAAATCATAAGCTGGCAGGTATGCTCCCCTCGGTCGTTCATCAACACTTGGACTTGTCAGGTCGGTTTTATAAACATTTCAGGACTCCTTAACGCAGCTACATGAGTAAATGTCTCACGGATAAACTTCACTTTATGGTTCAGTGGCGTGCGTGACAAGCATGCGTGCCTCTCTCACGAGCGATGGTTTCATCAACGATTGAAATTCAACCGAGCTCGCAGCTTCTGCAGCAAACAACTCTGGTGCTATTTTTTAATAGGTATTAATATTTAAATACATTTATTTAAATATATTTCAAATTTATTTTAATATTTAAATAGGAATGCGCGACATTCCTATGCCATCTGGTCCTGGACGGAAAACGTTCGCAGGGGTTTGGTGGCCTTCGCTGCACCATCCGAAGTTACGGTCACAGTAGGCATAGACGCGAAATTTACGGGCATACAACATCAGGACGTGTTACCATAAACAGTGATTTTTCTTCTTCAAACAAACTTCAGCAAGAAGGATTGGACAGATCGGCAACGTGGGCAGCATGAAAAACAGAATCACTATCTGAAGGAAAACCAGGCAGTTTTTTTTCAAGGTGCAGGGTAAATTGCTTGCGGAAACTTTTTTTTGGCTCGTTCCTCACTAACTTCGGCATGCCTAGGCTAAAAAACATACCTTTTATTCTAGCTTGCATTTCTTTGCGAATTCTACCCGCTCATTTGAATATTCTAGCGTTTCACTGCGATTAGCCTTTGCGTATAGCTGTATTCTCTTTATAAAGGTGTAGCTTGATATTCCGTGTGAACCACTGTTCTTCCTCAGTTTCAGTTATCCTTGTTTCTGTAAAATAACACTTAAACTCACATCACTAGATTATTGTTAGTCAAACGAGTTTAGTAGAAGTCAACCCCATGGTCCTATAAAACAGGAAATTTAGTTTTTACTGTTTCGCCACGCAGGTGTCCTAAAGGCATACATTGCTGCATACTAAGTGACAACAATGAAAAGGGCCTAAATAATTATGACGTGTGGTTACCGGTAATGCCTGTTGGCTCCGTAATGCCAATGATTCCACGAGCCGCTGAAACTAACAGAGAATCTATAACATTTGCATCAACTCGCCCATGTACTCACCTGTTGAGTCTAAAAACAGCACCAGCAAAACCACGCAAGCCGCCCGCATCGCGCTGTGGCCGCAATCGCTTGCACGTCTGTCCGCGGAGAAAGTGTACAAAAACTGCCGCGGCTCGGTGATTGCGCCAGCTCTGATATACGGCTAATCCGAAACTAAGAGTAAGTCGAGGCTGAGGAAAAACAAACACAATAATTTAAAAAGAATTGCTATATCACGAACCGCATCACTGACCCAAGCGCAAAGTACCACGCGAGAAAGAACAGCTCCGTGATGCTGGCTACCATCTCGAGGAAGCCGCTGTTTCGGAAGCAGGCCAAGATAACGCGAATGTGTCCAGTTTCGCACGTATAGTTGTGAGATAAAACAGGCAAGTAATCGTGCGGTAGCATATGAAATTTCAAACCGCGTCCTGCCTGCAAAAACAGGGAGATAGTCATAGGCGAGTGCCATGCTAAATAAATTTAGTCGTTTCAACTATATAACATGAATTAAGGCGACTGCGCTGTTCAACTAGTGATGAGACAGTGGGAATTTTGCACGGAGGGGCCGACAATCCCAATAGTCAAAAATAAACTTGATTTATTAGGAAATGGAGGAAAAAAGTTGCAATCTTGCTCGAAAGGCGAAGTTTTAATTGCGATCGCATGTTTTTCGACGGCTATACGATTTATTATAGAACTTCTATCAGCCGTATAAACTGTTGTGAACATTCGCTTACTAAGTTACCTAGCGAGATGTGAAGAGCGTACAGCGAAACCTGAAAACATTTCACTCGATAACCGCAAACCCTCGCTATCCGGACGACGAAGTGTATAAAAGCGGCAGCAACGGTAGGCGAACTGCCCTTCCTACTAAAACCCCTTAAACTTCGTAAAGTAGTGCCACGCTTTGAAGAATGCCGCCTCCTGCTCGCGCGCTCTGGCCGATGCCAACACCGCATCGCTATTGGCCTAATAGCATCACGTGGGCCCTCGCGCCGTGCATCAGCGCCATTTTTGCTCGAGAAGCGTCTACGCAGTCAACGGTGTACGGAGTGCGAGGAGCGCACGTTGGCGCCGTTGCTACGCTCGAACAGTGTAGGCGGCGCCACAGTCGAGGAGGGAGCGTGAAAGAGAGGAGACACGAGGAGGAGCGAAGGCAGAGGAGGAGAGTGTCGCTTAGGAGGGGTTTTACTTCCTACGGCTTCTCGCTTCTACGCGAACTATGCACGCGAGAACATAACGCACACGATGCCGTCAGCTATCTCGCTTTGCCAACACACCGCAGATGACCTCCAAGATAGGGTGCGTGCGGCCGGACTACAACTGCAGAAAAGCACTAACCTGGCCCTCCATCTCTTCCCCCTCCGCGCACATCCCCCCTCCCCTCTCGCGTGCAAGAAGCTAGCCTCCCCGCCGTGCGCGTTCGAGATCAAACCGACATTCTTCTCGGCTCATCTGCGCATACTTTCTCTTGCACCTACATAGGGCGCGCGGCCGCCGTCTCATCACACTTGGACTTTGTATGAACATAACGGTGACACCGACTGCTATGGCGGCGATGATGGCGCACATTCGCATGGATTGTCTAAATTGCTATCTAAATGAAAACGAAACAAAGAAAAGGCAGAAATAATATAAGTTCGGCAGATGTTACGTTCTTGTGACACAAGAAGGCAAGAAGCCTGCTGCACATATCCTAATAAATGAAGTTACCCAATAGAGGTTGTCGTCGCTCGGCTTCTTCCGCTCGTCGTACCCGTTGTTGGTCCTCGCTTCCGAAGTTCCGCCTGCCTTCGGCATCGCGCTCGTGCAGACGCAGCGGCCCGCACTTCTTCCACAGTGGCGTACTTGCGCGGCCGTCCTCGCGTGCCGCAAGAGCTTATCCACCGCTCGCCGCCGCTCCGACTGTGACGTCAATGCGCAAAGCGCGCGCGCGCCCGCTTTTCTGCACGACCACAGCTGGCGCGACAGCAATTGCTAAACTTAAAATTCTTACAACCTACACGAAGTCAGTAAGCAATGACAGCCGTTAAACATAGTAGCAGCGTACACTACGCCACAGCGGACTGATCACGTTAGACTGATTACGTGTGGGAATGCGAAATAATTATAGCCGTTGTAGACCTCGGAACGTCTTGAACGCACTCATTTTGTACATTTTAAACAGGATGTCTGCAAGTCTTGCGAGTAGCTCTTTTACATTTTGGTGATCGACGGACCCTTAAACAGGATAAGAAAGATATTCGCATGCTGAAATCATCGAAGATGATTTCTGCGTGCTTTCTGGAGAGGCCGTATAGAAACCTTAGTTTCGACAGGAACCCGAAATAAACAAACAATTGCATGCAAATATGAATAATGGCGGCCAAAGATGCCTCTAGCAAACACGTCGCGCTGCGTATTCTGAGTACTACGTAGACAAACACAAGTGGCGCACGCAAGAGATGTAAGCGGGGAATGACAAAAAACGGAGACGTACAAAAGCACAGTTCGCAATAGGGGATCAGAAAATTTGGTTGTGGGAGCCCATAGTGTTTTTCTTCTTCTTTTGTTGTTTAACCTAGGTAGGACATAGGCAGTATAGTAGCAAGAGCTTGGTGGCGCAAACCATCGCCCCGTTCCAAAGGAGACGCTCATAACATCTATCCATTTATCCATCCATCCATTCATCCATCCATCCACCCAGCGGTTGAAAAAAAGCAACAGCATTGAAAGTATCGAAAAAAAGTTTTTTTTTTCGTATTTTTCGAACAAGGATAAAATTTTAAAAAATGAAAAAAAAAAACAAACCTGAGCTTCCCTGCAGAATTCTTCTGTTACGATGCGTCTGCTTTCGATGCATCTAAACGTTTGGCCAAAAGAAGGAGTTTTCGAGCCTGCGAAGCACCTAGATCCATCCACGTGATGGCAAGGTTTCAACCAACCCTTGAGCCTCCTCGCCTGTCGCGTACTGCAGATTCCCCCTTCTTCTGCGGCACGTGAAACAGACTGGTCAGAGTTTGGAAATGTGCACACCAAGCTACGCAACAAGCTCGCAGGGGATCGCGTGTAAAAATTTGTCTACGTGCACTCGAACCTCAATGTCCGGAAGGCTTTGACTACTGCACAGCGAAGTTTGGTGCTTGGCGTCGAATTTTGACAGCTTTGTGCGCAGTCGTCTTTTTTTTTCAATCTTTCGTATTTTTCGGAAAAAAGAAACATATAAGATACCAGTTTCTTTCACGCCCCTCAAAACATATTATGAAATTTTACATCTCTAGTGCAGGCTAGGTAACGTTTAGCATCAACTCAGCACGCTAGTACTGCACTAAACGCCAAATAACTTAAACTTTCCCGTCAAGATCACCGCCAATTATCTTCAATCAACTCAAACAGCATAGAAAGCATCCTTTACATCGATTCCCATAGTGCGTGGAATTCACATAACTTTTGTAACTTACAACCGCACGAAATCAGTAAGCAATGACAGCCGTTAAACATAGTAGCAGCGTGCACTACGCCACAGCGGCCGACCACCGCCGGTACACGGTGTTACTCGGCCGCACGTGCTCTTTTCTGTCTTCCAATACTAAATGATTCGAACCACCAACCACAACACCTAAGCCCGTTCAACGCCACAAAGAATGCTCAGCACTAGAACGTATACCTGGGGAAAGGGGTGCTCGACCGCCCGACCCCGCTCCACCTCCCCCATTCCCACAGAGCCGAAAGTTTCAGGGTAAAAGCAGCGCAAAAAGAAGGGTAACACTAGACAGAGAAGTATACAGGACAGTGCTGCGTCAGTGCCTTGTGTTGCCGTTACTTTTGCGCTGCGTGTTACTACGAAGATTAACCATCTCGGCCAGTTTTACACTATATTAATGTTAAAAAATTTTAATTAATTATGTTAAATTAATTAAAAAGTCGCATGAATGAACGGGAAAGTTGATGACTGTGAGCGCAAGTCGAGGGCTAGTGACAGTACGGAGGTGGGGGGAGGCGAGGTGCCTTTGGGGCTATTCCCTCTCCTATGTCCTCACACAGAACGTCTTCGTGGTCGTGTCAAGAACAAACTGGCGAAAGCTGAGCCGATGTGCGTGGCTACGCGTCCGCGTCACTTCTATCGGAGCACGCTACCATAGTGTGCTCCAACTATCGGAGCACACTATGGTAGCGTCTTTGCATGTCCGAGTGCCAGTGTGTTTCCGAGCGTCCTCCTCCTCTCCTCATAGCCGTCTGGATCCACTTTTTATGCCCTGCGTCTTCGTCATTGTTCAGTCGCTTCCACCAATCCGGCGTCAGGAGACCGACGAGCTCAGGTCTCACGAATCCAGAGGTTTGTGGCCCTTTCCGACGGGAGTTTTGTCGAAACACACGCACATCACTGGGCACAAACAGGGGAACTGGGATCCTACACTGGCTCCGTCTCCCGCGTGGTCGTGCCAACGTGTGCGGCTGACAGGTGTGAAGAATCGTAGGCTTGCACGGACCTCATCTCCGGCGTGACCGTTGAAAATCCCATTTGAGGAGGCCGTCGGCTCGTTTCCCGTAATTGCTGTTTCCGTGACCGGAGTTTTGTCGCGGAGTGAACAGCCGACCATAACGGCCTTGATGGGCTCTTCGTGACGGTCAGGAGAGACGACGTTGCTATATTCAAGCGAGATGCATTGAAATGAATGATGAGGCGTGACAACTGCGTGTCGATGGGGTGGCATCCACCGCTCTGAAGGAACACCGGGAACCAGAAGCGAGCTGCCTTGAAGTGAATAATGAGGCGTGACCACTGCATGTCGCTGGGGTAGGATGCCTCGATCGGAGAGCGGGCGCGCATCGAGGCACCCTACGCTGGGGTGGCATCCCCCGCTCAGAAGGACCACTGGGCACAGCACGAACTAAACCGCGAAAGCACAGCTCGCGCCAGGACTCTGTCCGCGACGCAGATGGCTTTCAAGATGCAGCGGCCCGTGCGGGCATGCGCGGACTCCCAGCCCCATGCACTCTGCCTTTCCCCCGGAGCGTGGCACGCGAAGAAAGACGGCGCGCTTCCTTCCCGGTTCCCTCCCTTGCGTGCACTAGATTGGGTGAGCCGCGATCGCCGGCTTAAGGCTGTTTCACATGCTGCGGCTGGAACGACAAAAATCGGTGCAGTCACACTAGCCGCAATGTCTCGCAGAAACGAGACGAGACAGCTGCGTTCGATGCGAACGAAATCAAGATTCCTCTTTTTCTTTATTGCTTTGTCTAGCGCGCGCGCCTTTGGAGCCCGCCGTCTTCTTTCTCGTCTTGTCCGTCTCGAGAGACTAGCGAAGACACGGACGGGCAGGAGCATCCTGGGCAAACTCGGGATAAGTTATCACAAGCAGCACGGCGACAAGACATCCCTTCCAAGCGCGATCAGGGAAAAGGTGCAGGTGGCTAATATACCCAAGAACAGGAGCCCCGAATTCAATCAGGGTCGAAGAGAGAGTAGAGCCAAGGCTTTACTCCAAGCCTTCGGTAGGGATATGGAAGCGCTGTACGTAGACGCTGCAGAATACGAGGATCGACGTGCTTCTGCAGTGGCCGTCCTCACTACCGACAAACAATTGGTCAGTTCTTGTAGCATACGTGTCGAAAACCCCGAGGTAGCGGAAGAGGTGGTGATAGCCCTAGCCATCGTTAACCCCAGTTGCAGGTACGTACTCAGCGGCTCGCAGGCGGCGGTCAGAAACTATGCACAAAGAAGAATTTCGCCGAAGGCTGAGGCTATACTCAAAACCAACGCGAACTATGTCACCTCCGAGGAGACGGAGGAACGACACATTATATGGTTCCCGGCTCACACGTCCCCCGACACCCACGTACCCAACCTCAACGAGGAGGTCCACTGCGTAGCGCGAGGTCTCACATTCCGCGCCCGCGAAGAAGGATCCTCTCTTGGGATTTGAAATTTAACGGAGGCATGGACAGAGAGGGACAGAATGACCAGGTACTGTGATATTACAAAATTTTATCAAAACTCAAGGCGTGTTTATCCGCCCCCTAACCCCAAACTCTACAGGGCCCAAGCGGTAGACTGGACGCAGCTACAAACAAAGACCTTCCCCAAACCTGTCCATCTCAGAAGGATATACCCGGACATCTACTCAGACGATAACTGAAAACTATGCGGCAGGGCTCACGCATCTCTAGACACATTCTTTGGGAATGTGAGGTTATATGCAGAGAAAATGCAGTTTCCCCAGATGAAGCTGCGGCGCGATGGACGGCTGCGTTGCGCAGCTCAAACCTCGAAAATCAACTATGGGCCATCCAGCAAGCCCTTGAGGCGGCGAGGAGACAGGATCTCCGGACCTCCTCGGGGGCAGCCTAGGCCCAAGCCACGAATTTGCCGGATTGTCAATAAAGTTGTTATCACCACGATTATTGGAAGCAGCCTTCAAGCGTGTAAAGATGTTGTACAGGTCTCCGAACGAGTCTTCCTTTCGTTTTTAAGACACAGGAGCGCGGCTTCGCATCGACTCCAGAATATGCTTCAATGACCTTAGCCAGGTTCCAGAAGGATCTAGGAGTGCGTGCGCCGATCAAAACGATATCTCCTTGGTTCACTGTCAGTTGTTGCCTTCTTGCGTTACACTGTTCTCTCAGTTCTTTGAAATATTCCCTGCTCAATCTTTTCCACCAATCTTTCGTGATTTTTGCTTCTTTCTGCACATTTCTTCTATGCTGACCTTTTTTTCACCTTCGGTAATGTCTTTAATCCTATGCTTTCCGCCAATTAAGGACAGTTGAAACTTCAGTTGTTGTTTGCATCTCTTCTCTTGATAACAGTCTTTTTCCAATAACTTTCCTCATTGCTGATTTCTTGCTTCGTACCATCCTTTCATAAAAGCCTCCCCACCAAGGCGCTTGTTCTGCGATGTACTTCCATTTGATTTGATCTCCTTGGCTTGGTCTTTTGGAGACTTCTTCCTGTAGTTATTTAATCATACGATTGATGTCTCTGTTGGCCTTCTTGAACGTCCTTGCGTTGTCACTGTATATGGTTCAACATAGCCCTCGTCTCGCTGTAAATCTTAGGAATGCATGCAAGAATGCTTCTCGTGTCGTGTTGTCCACAATTTCGATATACACAGCTCGTGTAGTAGCACATACAAGTATTGCGACATACTGTGTTGTGCTTTTTAACGCATTTTTTATAAGTAACGGACCCGACAAATCCACGCCGATCACTTCAAATGATTGTCGCTCGTTGACTCTGTCAGCAGGAAGTGGGGCTGTTTCATGGTGCAGCGGTCTGGTGTCAAATCGTTGGCACTTCAGACATCCATGAACTGTCTTCTTCACCAGCTCTCTTCCTTGTATTATCCAGTACTTAGATATGTGACGCTTATTCCTCCATACAGCGTAAGTTGATGAATATGGTGTACCAGTAGGTCTCGTTGCAGACTCTCTCACAGCACCTCAATGTTTTCCCTGTGCTCTGACTTGACTTGATCTCGGCAGCGTGCTTGGCCTCCAGGCTCCGCTCGATGTTTTCCAGCTCCTGGTCATACTTCAGCCTTTGTGAGCCAAGCGTGTCAGCGTACTGCTCCACTTCGTGCTTCAGTTGAAGTATGTCTTCGTCTTTCAACTTTACTTCTTGGTGCTGCTCCTGGTTGGCGCGCAGTTACTCCAGATGTCTCCTGTGGTACCTCAGAGCTTCTGCTCAAGATTCTGCAGTGTAGACTCGTACTCGGCACGAACAGTCTCCACTTCATCTTTCAGCCTAGACTTCTCCTCAGAGAGCATAGACTCATATTCGGTGCGTGCCGCTTCCGCCTCTCGTCGCAACGTCGCATTCACTTCTGCAAGTCGTCTAATTGCAGTGCTTGGGTCAACCGCCGAGTTCGAGCTGGCCCTTGTGGTGAAGCTCTCTGCAACTCTACGATTTCGTCCCTTTCTTTCTTGAGGGAATCAAGTGCACTGCGGAGTGACTTTGTCTTTTTCTGCTCTTCCTCGAGGGCAGAGGACAGTTTTTGGACCTCTTCACCGTGTTTGTTGATGAGCTCTGCCATTTTGGCAGAAGCCTTCGCCTGTTGTTCGCTGGCAGACCGAAACCATGTTGCCTGAAACCAACCATGTTGGCTGGGGCTTAGGAGATTATGTTTAGTTAAATGGGCCATAACGCAACTGTATAATACATGCTCCTTAATTTTGCAGGTTGTACTAGTTAAGGAAACGGGCCTGTAGTTCTGAACGGAGTTTCGCCATGTTGCCTGAAACCATGTTGGCTGGGGCTTAGGAGATTATGTTTAGTCAAATGGGCCATAACGCAACTGTATATTACATGCTCCTTAACTTTGTAGGTTATACTAGTTAAGGAAACGGGCCTGTAGTTCTGAACGGAGTTTCGCGCCCCACTCTTATGTATGGGCATGACTCGCGCTAATTTCTAATCATCAGGCATGTCGATTTCATTGAGGGACTTCTGGAGCAACCAGGTAAAATAAAAGCATACCGCGTCCGCACAATTCCTTATGATAGCGGCAGGAATGTCAGCAGGGCCGCATGCCTTAGCCTGGTTTACATCTTTTCATAATTTACGGATACCATCGACACAAAAGGTGACTTCCTGCATGCGGTCTATTTCAGCAGGTAATTCAAAACAGACAGTACGTGAGCTAGACGGCAAAAACACAGATGAAAAATAACGGCTAAAAATTTCAACTTTAGACTCATCATGAATTTCAAATCATTTTTCAAAGCAGGTATCGATCTGTTGTCCTTGCCATTACGCTTCAAATACCTCCAAGATTCTTTGGTATCCCTGACAAGTCTTTCTCCTAGATTTAAAAAGTACAAGTCCTTAGCGATGTCGGAATTTTATCTAAATTCAATTTTTATTGCTTTCAGCAAGGCCAAATGCCCTGGCGAATTAGACGCCGTGTATCTGATAATTTCGTCACTGTCCTCGAACAAGGGCGCGTAACTCTGTGTCAAAGCAAGGTTTGTCTCGAGCTCGCCTACTTGATATAACCCGCAAAGGGACAAATCTTCACGTAGCTCAAACATCTTCAGTTTGAAAGTATTCCACAGTTGTTCCATATATATACTACCTACGAGTGTGTCAAAAGGTGGAAAGAACCACTCGAAAGCAGCGCTAATCGCCTCTTAGTTGGCCTTGCTGTAGGCATAAATCTTTTGACTAGGTGTTTTTGCAACCTTCACATACAGAACTGAAATCTGCTAGAACAACGTTGTGATCGCTCAAACCTCGCAACGCCCGTACATTGTATAGAAGATCAGGTACGTTACAGAGCAAAAGGTCGAGTACGTGACCTGTTCCGTCAGTGCGCGATGGCTCGTGCACAAAGTGATAGAAAGTGTTCCGATCTATAATATCATAGAAAGTGGAGTATAGGCTCCCTCGAGCAGTATCCCTTGGTTCCCCAGTTGCCTAGTCAATATCAGGAAGGTTAAAGTCCCCCCTAGAACAAGGCTGTCATTGTTAATAGTTCCAAGACGATTGGGCAAATGAACTAGTGGTTCTGCTGAAGGACCAGGAGGCCTATAACATGACCCAAGGACAATTGCTTTCCCATTCAGCAGCCTTACTTTACGAAAAAATCGATTCAGTTTCATTATCCGGAAATTCCATTTGCACGCTCGGGTACTATTATGGGCAAGAATAAACACCCCTCCGCCACGTGCACAGCGGTCTCGACGAAAGCACTCGTATGTGTCCGAAAATGCTTCAGTGCTTGCGATAGTCGGTTCAAGCCAAGGTTCTGTTCCCAAAACAATGGTCGGTTGGATGGTACGAAGAAAAAAGTGAAAATCATCAACTTTATTTTTTACACTGCGGCAGTTGACTAACAGAACGCTGACGGGGCTCATCGCAGCATTAACAGTACTTTGTCATTGCTCCCGTGCAACGCCGGCTTTACTGTCCCATTGAAAGCACCAGCTCCCCAAGTGAAGCGTATCAAACTTCAGCACTGGTTTCAAGCCTTCTTCGCTTTTTGTTTGACATACGCCCATAATTTCTTTCGCTTATCACGGACAGTACGGGAAACGTCTTCAGATATAGCAACGTTCGATCCCTTGAGCATGAATGCTTTTGCAAGCACGGCTTTGCGGTCTTTCAAAGAATTGAAGCGAACAATGATGGGCGTATTTTTTCCTTTGCAGAATTTACCCAGCCCGAGCGCACGTTCAATAGCTAACGAAGGTAATTCAAGCTTCGCAATGCACTGACTTATGACGAGTTCCTCAGACTTGGCTGCCATCTCATTTGCGTTAGAATCCGTCAGGGCATAAAAAAGCAAGTCATTGCGCTTCTCACGATTTTCCAAGTAGTCTAATTTTTGATCATGCCTGCCAAAGCATCATGATCTTGTCGCTGCTGATCTTGAACGTTGCCTAAGGTTATCTCAATTATGTCAATCTTTTCTAGCTTAGTTTACAACGAAAGAAGCCGAGCTATAACGTCAGTAACATCTGCGGGGAGCTGCGATAATTTAGAAAGTATTGCACTTTGGCCATTTGGTGGACCTGGGTTACACTGAATATCTCCGCCACAAAGCAGCAAAATAAGTAGATAAAATACCGGGCTACGAAAAAGGGAAAAATGCCTCTTGACATGCACACGATTCGACAACACAGAGCCGCGTCGGCGACAGGAAAGAGTAAGATAAAGCGTTTGGGGTGGAACCGACAAAATGTAGCGCGACGCTTTCAAAGGGTAAAAAGAACCAACCTGCATGAGCAGTAGAAAACTTTTAATGGTCACCGCCATCTCGCCAGTCCCATGCCCTATGGCCACAGTGCTGCTCTGGTGATTTTGTCGCTGACACTTGATAGCGATGGATGGATGGATGGATGGCGGCTACACCCTTTGTAACGGGTGGCAGCTGACGCCACCTAGCCTTTTGCTCCCCCTCCTATTTTTGTTCTTTATATCCCCTTTTCCTTAAACTAGTTTTCACTCCCCTCCTCCCCCAAAATAAATATCTAAAATAGTATAGAAAACATTAGCTCCCCGATTTATAGTATTATCTCTCCCTGGACTTCCTCCACCAATCCTCTAGCCTCCCCTTCGTTACTGCCACTCTTTCCTCGTCTATTTGCCCTCGTTCCCCGGGAAAACCTAATGCCCCTTTCATATCTGTCACTGTTCCCTCAGCCAGAGTCGGGCGAAGGTCTGTGCATCTCAGCACTATATGCTCTGTCGTCTCAATTTCGGCTCCGCAAGCTGTGCATAAAAGGTCCACGTCTTTAAATTTTGCCCTGTATGTTTTCGTTCTCAGAACCCCCATCCTAGCTTCGTATAATAGTAAGCTGCCCCGCGAGTCTTCAAAAAAGAGCTCTCTCTTTATCTCCTGTTTTTGTGTTCTATACATAGCTAGCGCTGGCTTTCCGAGCATTCTTTCTTCCCACATTTTTCTTTCCGTCTCCTTCACCTCCTTTCCCACACTAGAACCACGTTGGACCCCCTCCCTCGGCTGTAGGTATCTAATCCTAAGCTTCCTAGTTCTGAGTGTCCACTTTGTGTTCAAACTTTTCATGTATAGATATTTGTACATATTTCTCGCCCACCTTCTTTCCCCCAGTGCTGGGAGTCTCCGTTCATATGTTAGCTTACATATTGCCTCTCTACCTTCGAATGACGTCCATCCCATGTCCCCATGCACTCCCTCATTAGGGGTGTTCCCGTGCGCTCCTAAGGCCAACCTGCCTACACTTCTCTGTCTTGTTTCCATGCATGCCTGAACTTCCGATTTCATGTACACTAGTGAATTTCCGAATGTGAGGCCAGGTACCATAATCCCTTTCCATACCCCTCTAGCCACCTCGTAACTATTATAGTTCCATAGTGCCTTGTGTTTCATTAAAGCTTGGTACTTTTTCAATTTTTCAATCATAATTTTTTCATGTTCTTCCAAGTACTTTATGCCCTCGTTTAGCCATGTGCCCAAATACTTGTAGTTTTCAACATGATCATTCTTAGTGCCTTGTATTTCCAATGGTTCCCCCCTTTCGTCATTGTATACTATTATCCCAGACTTCTATCTACTGAATTGCAGTCCCAATTTTTCTCCCTCCTCTCCACATATCCTCATTAGTTCCTGTAGCCCTACTCGGGTATCAGCAAGCAGTACAATATCATCTGCATGCATCAGTCCGGTTAGTACTTGAGCTACCTTCGGCCCTTCCAGCACGTAGCTTATGACGGTTTCCATTGTGCTCTGTTCTAGCCTCTTTTCCATTGGGCTCATGTAAATTATAAAAAGCAGGGGCGACAATGGACAGCCCTTCCTGAGACCACTCCTTATTTTAGCTGGCTTTGTACTTTCTCCCTACCATATTATCTTTACCTCATTATCTGTATAAACTTGTTGTAGGAATCCAACCACCTTTCTATCTAGACCATATTCCTTCAAGTGGCTCCATAACTTTTCTCGGTTTACATTATCATAGGCTCCTCTAATGTCTGAAAAAGCGATCCATAGCGGTTTCTGCCTGGCGGCCGCTATTTCTATGCATTGTGTTATAACAAATAAACTATAATCTAGCTCTCTGTTCCTTCGAAATCTATTCTGCAGCTCTCCCAAGATCTCTTCACGTTCTGCCCATTCCTCCATTCTCTTTTTCACCGTCTGCATTGCTACTCTGTATATGATAGATGTGACAGTTATTGGCCTGTAGGATTTAATGTTGTCCTTGCTTCCCTTAGCTCTGTAAACTTATATCATTCTGCTTGATTTCCAGTCCTGGGGAACATCTCCCCCTACAACTATTTGTTCAATAAGTTGTCGTAATATTAATTGGCCTTTCTGGTGTAATATGCTTATCAATTTCATAGGTATGTCATCACGTCCAGTCGCTGTTCCCACGGGGACCTTGTGTTCAGTTCTGTCCCATTCCTTATTTGTCATCCCTCTTTTCTCCGCCTCTAATTATGTCCTGCTGTTGTCATTGTTCTCCATTTCGCTACCCTCTGGCTCTGCAAATGCTGCCTCTATTGTTAACCTAATATATCCCTGAGCTTCCTCTCCCTCTACCTTTGTTCCTTCTGGTGTGGTCAGTGAGTGCTGAACCACCGCTGTCTTCTTACTCTGTTGCCTTATGTGTTCCCAAAACTTCTTAGAGGCCATTTCTATCTTTTTTCGTATCTCTAACAACCACTGTACCCCAACTTTTGCTATCTTGGCTTGAATTATTCCCGATGCTTCACTTTTCATTGCAAGGTAATTCTCCCATTTTGTCTCCACCTCTTCTGGTGGGGCTCCCCTTTTCTTTGCTGCTCCGTGTTTTCTGCACGCATCTTTGTGTTGCTCTATGGCCTCCTTACCTTCTCGGTCCCACCAGCTTTTCGGTTTATGTTTTCCCAGCATAATTCCTAGTTTCCTATTCTGTCCCTTCTCTGGCTCTCATTTAAAAATACCTATTAACTCGTCGTATGTCCATGCCCTTTGCGGTTGCTTGGATACCATGCTTTCAATGTTTTTCGTCACTTCTTGTAGCTGCGTGTCATTCAGTTTGCTTATACCTTTCCTTTCTTTAGTTTCTATCAGTGGTACTGTCCTTCCAAAACTGATTTTGATTCGTTTGTGAGCACTCTCGAGGCTTTGTGTACCTTCCTCATTAATTGTCATACCTCCCAACCGTTCATACAGTTTGTGGGATATTAGGCAGAAGTCGATTGTGGAGTGGGAGTTATTTCTTTCCCATGTTATCTTCCCGTCGCTTTTAATTTCAGTATTAACTATTACAAAATGGGCCTCACAATCATGGGTGTTATCAGGCCCTTATGTGAGGCCCTTGTGATGGGCTTCACAAAAATTTACTAACATCTGCCCTGTTGCATCTGTCGCCCCGTCAAGGTATTCCAAATGTGCATTCATGTCCCCTAGGATGATTATCTCCCGTTTCATAGCTAACTGCCTGATGTCCTTGGCCATACATTTGAAATGTCTTGCATTCTCCTCTTTCGACTGATTCCCAGTTTTCAGATACACAACTCCCATGATTGACTCTACATTCCCTATGGTGCCCTTGAGCCACATGTGCTCACTTGAGCTCTCCCTTACCCTTTCCCAGTCTGTCCCTTCACTAGCGCCCCAAGGCCTCCTCCTCTGCGGTCTTTCCCTTTTCTGTTGCACCCTACCCAGGTGTATCCTGCAAGGAATGGTGGCTCTTCCTCATTTCTTAAATGGGCTTCGGCGACTCCATAAACCTGAAAATTTTCGGTTTGTTATTGTTCTTCTATTTCGTCCCACTTAACGCGATTTATTCCCCCCTGCATGTTGATGAACACCAGATTTACTGCCTTCTTCCTGTTCCTCCTCCATACTCCTGTCCTGCCCCCCTCCCCTGTCCTTTATCTTTTATGTTTTGGCATGCAGGGTTGCCCCGCGTGCCTGCAAAAAAGCCTCAGCGCTACGACCCACCCTCGTTCCTACCTGCCATCCCGCAGGTGTAGTGTAGTGAATGCCATCTGGTCCGAAAGGGGGGAACTTTCTCCCCCCGATCATTCTGTTCACATCCACCACATCATACCTGAGGGTTCGCCCCAACTCCCTAATCATTACATTGGCCGTCACTACCTGTTCTTCAATGAAAGGGCCCTGTCACCTGACCTCTGGGACAGTACATAGGGCACTGTGCACCGCCTCAGAGGTAGCCCTTAGTTTCGCCACTCCCTGTTGAATCTGTCTGTCAAGCATTCACTCCCCTATTCTGCAGGACGTCATTCACCCCAGTGTGCAAAATTACCAGGTTTTTTCCCTCCCTATTTTCCTTCAATTTGTTTTTAGCTCTCTCCACCACAGCTTCGAATCACGCACACGGCATGCATTCGACCTTCACCCGTCTGTCATACTGCACTGTTCTGAGGAGTGCTGATTGCATTCGCGATAAGTTGGAGCTTTTAACGACACAGACCTTTCTGTCTTCAAGCAAATCTTCCCTCCCTCCTGTCTCTGTCCGCTCGGTCCTCCTTGCCTCCTCGCCTTCTCTGCATCCTGTCGTCTCCTCCCTCTGTACCTGTGTCGCCCGCGGTCCCCACGTCAACGTGTCCGCCCCCATTCTGCTCCACTGGCTGATTCTCCCGCTTCCCTTTCCTTCAATTCCTGTTGTGCCTCCCTCTCAGCTTCTGTCTCGCTCATCTCTCAATTGTTTTTCCAACGACTGCCCTTTCTCTCGCTCCTCACTCCATTTCCGCTCTACAGCTTCCATTCTTGAGGCCCACTCCCTCTCAGCCCTTTCCTCAAACTCTGCGCGTTTCGTTTTTTTCTTTCTCGAGTTCCTCCTTTGTCCTCTCCATTTCACTCTTTAGCTGCTTCTTCAAATTCTCAATCACTTTACACAGCCTGCACACGAAGCCGTTCCCTTCCGCCTCCGCCACGGTTTTGAATACCGTTTCATCCAAATAACACCATCGTTCACACCTCTCACACTGGGCAAGGTCCCCGCCTTTCTCCTTGGCTTTTCTAGCAGGCCGTCCCATGAATTCTCTTGTCCTACTGTTATTTAACAATGTAAAAGCGATAAAAAAATTAACTATAATGAACACTATAGTGAATCTGTAGAAGAACAAAGAAAGCTTAGAAAATAACCAAACCAACAACCAGTGATAGGGTTGGCGTCTGACACCACGTGGCGACAGGAATTTCCCCCTACTTCTACTTGGTCGGACACCACGGGCGATACGTCATCCCCCTACCCTCTACTTGGTCGGAGGCCACGGGCGACAGGTCATTCACCCTACCTTCTACTAGGCCGGAGCCCACGGGCGACAGGTCGTTCCCTCTACCCTCTACTTGGTCGGAGCCCACGGGCGACAGGTCATTCACCCTACCTTCTACTAGGCCGGAGCCCACGGGTGACAGGTCATTCACCCGACCTTCTCCCCGGATTCGTCGAAAAGAGGATCGACTTCTCCTACCCGTGCTCGGTAATGCAGGAGGAGGGGCCCTCTCTCTGTGCCTGTCACGTGTCCTCGACGGAAGCAAGATCCCGCCACACTTGTAGAGAGCCTATTTAAGGGGCTCCGAAATGTACTTGTGAGATACTTCATACTTCATTCTCTTCTTATTTTCTTTCAACTACCTTTGAATAAACAGTGCAAGTTTCGCACTAGCAAATCGTCTCGCCCCTGCTTGGTCGCCATGATCTACCGGATGCCTGCAGCCCGCCGACAACGCCACGCTACCCAATAAGTAATGTCGGTCGAGCTTCGATAGGCAGGCGCCGCTACTTCTCGGCAGCAGTACGGTACGCTACCCTGGAGTGCGCAACAAACTGACTGGCAGCGATTGGGATACGGAATCCTGGAGACCCCAACTTGGACGACAACTACAAGATCGTAGCCTCTTCATCCTGGCAACAACGTTCGGAAGGAAGGTGTCTGGATCATGACTGCATATGGTGAGTGCACGGACTTTCTTCACTGAGGTATCACTTGGCTTTTACGTATTTTTTGGAAAGTACATAGCAGTGATTTTTCTTTAAACCGTTGATGGAAGGTTGAGTACGTCAAGGTTGTATAGACTGAAGGTTTAGCAGCACTAAGGGCAGCCATGAACTTCAAGGCACTAAAGAAGCCGGAATTGTTGAGCTTGGCCAAAGAGTTGGGCTTCCAAATTGCCGAATCAAAGAGAAAGCCGGAGATCATTGGGGCAATCGAAGCGACCGGGGTAGACGACGAGGAACTGACGGAATGCCTAGAGGGCATTAAAGAAAGAGAGGAAAAAGAAGAGCGTAAGCGCCTAGAGGAAAAAGAAGAGCGTAAGCGCCTAGAGGAAAAAGAGGATCGCGAGCGGGCAGCACGTGAGGCCAAAGAAGAGCGTAAGCGCCTAGAGGAAAAAGAGGAGCGCGAGCTGGCAGCACGTGAGGCCAAGGAAGAGCGCGACCTTGAAATGACGCGCCTAGAGATTGAGCTTCTGAAAGCACAAAATAGCGGAAGACCTAGCACAGAGGCACGTGAAAGCGAGCGCAGAATGACAGACTTGATGGCACCCTACTCAGTAGGAGGAGACATAGGTCTTTTTCTGGTACAGTTTGAGCGCACGTGTGAGAAGGCAAAATTTGCGAGAAACACGTGGCCGCAACGCTTGCTTACGTTACTGCCACGTGAGGTAGCTGATATTATCGCCCGCATGGGGAAAGAAGCAGAGGACTTCGATGAAGTCAAAGCAAATCTGCTTAAAAAGTACAGATTATCAGCGGAAGCATTCAGGCGAAAGTTCAGGGAAGCCGAGAAGACCAAGAGTGAGTCATATTCAGATTTTGCATACACCTTGGAGGTAAATCTGAAGGAATGGCTCAGAGAAGAGGGTGCGCTCGGCGATGCCGAAAAGACAATGCAGTGCGTTGCCTTAGAACAGTTCTACCGCCGACTGCCAGTAAACATCAAGCATTGGGTTCAGGATAGGCCAGGCGTAGACACTATCACGAGAGCGGCCAATGTAGCTGAGGAGTACGTAACCCGCCGTGCGTTCGAAGGCAACGAAGCTCCTAAGAAGGAGGTGACTAAATACAGCGCCGACAAGCCAGAGCGTTTGTCGAAGTCGAATCGGTATAAATCAAAGGAAAGGTCAGATTCAGTGAAAAGTAGTGACGAGAACAGCAAGGGAAGGGAGGAGTCACCCGAACAGAGGGCAGAAAGGCAAAAGAAAAGGGCTTTCGAGGCCAAGAAATCAATAGTTTGCTACAACTGCCAGCAAACGGGGCATATCTCCGTGGGATGCAAAAATCCCAAGTTAGTGTTGATGTCACTAACTAGTAACGAGGAAAACCTGAAATTGCTAGAACCTTACATTCGAGACCTCGTGGTAAACGGCAAACCGTGTAGGGTGCTTCGCGACTCAGCAGCCACAATGGACGTAGTGCACCCGTCGTGCGTAGAGGAAGGCCAGTTCACGGGAGAATATGCTTGGATAATGCAAGCCGTGGAAACCTCCAGTGTTTGTCTCCCTGTGGCCAAGATTCGTATTGAAGGACCTTTTGGAGTACTATACACTGAAGCTGCCGTCTCGGCACATCTCCCGCCTCAGTATCCATATTTGTTTTCGAAGCAATCTGAGGATTTGCTACGACGCAGAGGAATCGGGTTTAGTGAAGGGATAGTGCAAGCCTTAACTCGTTCCAAGGCACGGGAGCTCGCGGCCAAGGCAGTGTATGAGTGTCCAGTGGTGGAGAAAACAGGTTTGAAGGAGGATTCGTCCACCAGTACCGAACAGGACAGCCCTATAGGGGATGATGCGGAAGGTACCCCAGCTAATGAAGAAGCAGCAGAGCCTGAAATGTTTCGCGATGCAGAATGCAGACAAAGGTTATTGAATGTAAGCCCTGCTACACTAATTGCTGAGCAGGAAAAAGATTCCACCCTGCGTAACCTAAGGCAGGACGCTAAAGAAGGTGTGGCCAAACAGAACGTGAAGTTCCTCAAGAGGGAGGGCGTCCTCTATAGAAAGTACACCAGTCGAAAGGGAGTGCAATTCGACCAACTCGTGGTGCCGCATCCCTATCGTGAGCAGCTCCTGCACCTGGTTCACGGGGGCTTTTGGACAGGGCATCTGGGCATTCGTAAAACAAAGGACCGCTTATTACAGGAATTTTACTGGCCTGGCTGCTTTCGAGAAGTACAAGCATTTGTAAAAAGCTGCGACACATGTCAACGCATAGGCAAGCCCGGAGATAAGGCTAAAGCGCCAATGAAACTTGTTCCCATTATCATGGAGCCATTTCGCCGGCTCATAATAGACTCAGTGGGACCACTTCCTGCAACGCAGTCTGGCTATCGACATATTCTTACTGCACTATGCCCGGCAACGAAATTTCCCGAGGCAGTGCCTCTCAAAGAGCTAAGCTCGGCGGAGATCGTCAACGCGCTTTTATCTATCTTCGCGCGAGTAGGGTTTCCCGCAGAAATCTAGTCAGATCAAGGATCCGTCTTTATGAGCGCACTGACCTCGACGCTTCTGGAAAGGTGCCGTATTAAAATTATCCATAGCTCAGTGTACCACCCGCAGTCAAGCGCGGTAGAGAAAGTCCACTCAGTCATGAAACGGCTTTTGCGAGCCCTTAGTTATGAGCACAAAGCCGATTGGGAGAGTTGCTTGCCTGCAGCAATGTTCGCGCTTCGAACTACACCGCACGAATCAACAGGTTTTTCACCTTCAGAGCTCGTTTACGGACGCTGCCTTCGCTCCCCTCTCCGCATTGTTCGAGAAGCCTGGGAAGGCCGGGCAGACGATCCTTCGGTGGTGGCATACGTGCTAGAGCTGTTCGACCGTCTGCACGCTTCTCAGGAATTAGCAGGGCAGGAAATGCGTAAGGCACAAAGCAAAGCTAAGCATTACTATGACAGGACGGCTCGCACGCGACGCTTTGAAGTGGGGGAAAAGGTAATGATCCTGAAACCCTCGTTGAAAAACAAACTAGAGGTTCAATGGGAAGGACCGGTTGACATAATTCAGAAATTATCTGAAACAAACTGCGTAATCACGGTACCGGGGAAACGAAGGACACCACAAGTGTACCATAGCAATCTATTTAAACCCTACAGGCAGAGGGAAGCCATTGAGAACATGTCCCTTAACCAACCTGAGGAAATGCCTGTCGACTTTCCAGAGTTAACAGCAGTGACGGAGACAAAAGACATTGACGAGAGCATTGATAAGTTAGTAGAACAGGCGGAGTTGAATCCCAATCAGAGGGCCTAACTGAGGGAACTCGTGTTTGAATTTAAAGACGTATTTTCAGACACACCGGGCAGGACGACTGCGATCGTTCACGATATCGAGTTAACCTCGTCGGGCCCTGTTCGTTCGAAAGCTTATCGCGTTTCGCCTCGTCAACGTGAAGTCATGACCGCTGAAATAAACAAGATGTTAGAGCTAGGTGTAATCGAGCCAGGAGAGAGTGATATACCTCGCCTCTTATCTTGGTTGAGGTCCCAGGAAAAGAGCCGCGGCCATGTATCGACTACCGCAGGCTCAATTTAATCACGAAGGACCAGACTTATCCAATACCGCATATCGAGGAAAGGCTTGAAAAGGTGAGCAGTGCTAATTTCATCTTTACGCTCAATTTAGTCAGAGGGTATTGGCAGGTTCCGTTGACCGAGAGGGCAAGCCACTTGCAGCGTTTATTTCCCCGATGGGAACCTTTCGTCCGAAAGTCCCGAGTTTTGGATTGAAGAATGCGCCATATTGCTTGTCTAGCCTTATGGACCAGGTGCTACGAGGAATGGAGGACTTTGCACTTCCCTATCTCGATGACATAGCTATCTTTTCTTCATCATGGGCGGACCATATGCAACACCTGCGAACCGTGTTGTGTCGTCTACGAGAGGCCAACTTAACTGTTGAGGCTCCCAAATGCCAGTTAGGGCGCGCGGAGGTAGCTTATCTAGGTGATGTAATAGGGCAAGGCCATCGTCGGCCTTCCGAGGTTAAACTGACCGCAATAGATACCTTCCCGCAACCACGCACCAAGCGGAACATCAGATCATTCCTTGGCTTGGCGGGTTATTACCAAAGATATATTCCGCGGTATTCCGAGATTGCAAGTCGTTTAACGGACGCTCTCAGAAAAACAGAACCACAAACGGTAAAGTGGGATGACACAAAAGAAAACGCTTTTAGTATGCTAAAGAACGCACTAACGAGTCAGCCAGTGTTGAACGCGCCCGACTACTCCAAGCCATTCATTCTTCAGTGTGATGCCAGTGACAGGGGTATGGGGGTGGTGCTCTGTCAAAAGAAAGATGACGAGAACGAACATCCTGTACTGTACGCCAGTAGAAAGCTTTCAGTTCGTGAGGAAGCATACAGTGTATCAGAAAAGGAATGCGCCTGCGTAGTTTGGATGGTACAGAAGCTAGCTTGCTATATCGCCGGCTCAAGATTCACCATAGAAACTGATCACTGTCCCCTCACATGGCTGCAGTCCATGTCTACGAAAAACGGTCGTCTTTTGCGCTGGAGCTTGGCTCTTCAACAGTACACCTTCGATATTCGCTACAAGAAGGGTAAGCTTAACGGCAATGCCGACGGTTTAAGTCGTTGCCCCTAGAGTATCGAAAGCCCCGTGCTCATCCGTGTTTCCGTGGCATTTTTTTCATGCATTCATATGTTTTTCCGAAGTGAAGCCGATTGTTAGCTGATTTTAATAACCACGTCCTAACGCCTTCAAGAAATGGCTGGTTTTAGTGTTGAGGGAGGGAGGACGCGCGTAGGGAATGGGAAAGGTGTAGCGGGTTTTTTTTTTAAAAAGCCAGGTGTGTCTTGGGGGAGTGTGGCCTTGTGCTCGCTGCTTTGTGGTTGTGGGTCCGGCACTGTTCTGGGGTGATTGCTTGCCCACGCAGGAGACGAAAATTTGCGAGACCTGCTTGCAAGACCAATTTTACCGGACCGGACCAGGGAGAAAAGTCACCAGAGCGCCACGAGGACGGAAGACCACTCCAAGGAATCTACCTGCTCCGAACTACGGCTTCGTGGCCTCTACGGGGAATTCTGATACCGAAACGCCGATCCCTCGTACAGCGGCTGCTGGCCCCTACACATCGGGATCTTCCTCCCCCGCCGGAGATGCTGTTAGCGTTGGCGTCTGACACCACGTGGTGACAGGAATTTCTCCCTACCTTCTACTTGGTCGGAGCCCACGGGCGATACGTCAACCCCCTAGCCTCTACTTGGTCGGAGCCCACGGGCGACAGGTCATTCACCCTACCTTCTACTAGGCCGGAGCCCACGGGCGACAGGTCATTCACCCGACCTTCTCCCCGGATTCGTCGAAAAGACGATCGACTTCTCCTACCCGTGCTCGGTAATGCAGGAGGAGGGGCCCTCTCTCTGTGCCTGTCACGTGTCCTCGACGGAAGCAAGATCCCGCCCACACTTGTAGAGAGCCTATTTAAGGGTCTCCGAAATGTACTTGTGAGATACTTCATACTTCATACTTCATGCTCTTCTTATTTTCTTTCAACTACCTTTGAATAAACAGTGCAAGTTTCGCATTAGCAAATCGTCTCACCCCTGCTTGGTCGCCATGATCTACCGGATGCCTGCAGCCCGCCGACAACGCCACGCTACCCAATAAGTAATGTCGGTCGAGCTTCGATAGGCAGGTGCCGCTACTTCTCGGCAGCAGTACGGTACGCTACCCTGGAGTACGCAACACCAGGGAAAAAAGCAAAAAAAAACAACTTTTAGCCCTAACTATTAAACTTTTAGTCCTAACTGTTATGTGTTGGCCACGACCTACTTTATCACCCTACTTTGGCTAAGTGTTCGCCTGGCTTCCCAGTGCTCCAATTCTCTACAACCTGCGTTTCTATGCTGGCCTTATCTCCATTCAGATTTCCCGCCGCTGCAATTAGAAATAAAAACAGAACTTAGCTGCCGACATCCGTCCGTCCCGTCCGTCTTGGCGTCAACGCCCACATGGCAATGTTGCCAACTTGGAATCCGAAAACGTGCAAATTCGTCACCAGCTCGACAATGTTGTAGCTCGAAGGCCTTGAACAAATCTGTTGAAGACGAAGGACCACTGTCGATCAATTCCAGGCATACGTCGTCGAACGGAAATCCGTGAGAAAGGACCGCCGTAGAATAGTTTGCCGAAAACACCTGCGTAAGCAGTAGGAAACTTGTAAGGGTCACCGCCATCTTGCCGGTTCCCCGACCCATTGCCACAGTGATGCTCCGGTGATATTGTAGCTGACACTTGATAGCGTCAACGCCCACTAGGCAATGTTGCCAACTTGGAGTGCGAAAACGTTCAAATTCGTCACCGGCTGGACACTGTTGTAGCTCGAAAGCCTTGAACAAATCTGTTGAAGACGAAGAACCGCTGTCGAGCAATTCCAGGCCTACGTCGTCGAACGGAGATCCGTCAGAAAGGACCGCCGTGGAATAGTTCGCCGAAAACACCTGCGTGAGCAGTAGGAAACTTGTAAGGATCACCGCCATCTCTCCGGTTCTACGCTGCAGTGAATTCCAACGAGGCAGCCACATCAGTACACGTATTTAATGTTAAAAGTCTGCTGGGCTCATTCAAGGAGGTGGCACACATTCTTTCGATAAAAACCATACAGGGCGACCAACTGCATGCCATACTGAAGAAGGTAATCTTAAGCTTAGAAGAGATTGGGTACCGGGTCATAGCTGTTGTCTGTGACAATAACTCACTAAACAGGAAGGCAATGAAGATGTTTCTGCGAAAGCCGATGCTTCGTCATGTTTACCCACATCCGGCAGACCCAGATCGACCGCTATTTTACGTGGTAGATACCTTGCATCTCTTTAAATGCATAAAAAATAACTGGCTGAACCAGAGAAATGTAGGCACTCGGCTTTTTTCTTCCCACGCTTTGGGCTTTTCAGCAATGATGTTCGTCCTGAATTCGAAATGTCATTTGAGAGATTTACATAAAGAGGAGTCATCTCTGCTGCTAAAGTCTGGCTATGGCTTGACTTCAAAGGCACTTAATCCGAGCAACTTGGAACGGCAGAATGTTAAGCTGGTACTGCAGGTTTTTAATCCGAACATAGCCACAACCTTGGCAGCTCGCAGTGGTGAAGCTAATTTTCAGCATGCGCCAGCAACAGCAGATTTCATCAAAATCATTCTTCGCTGGTGGGGTATTGTTAACTTAAAGACACTGAATAAAGGCTTCCATCATCGTAATGTTTACCAAGAACCCTTGTCACACCATACAGGTGACCAAAAAGTAGCTTTTCTAGATGCTTTCATTACATGGCTCGACGTCTGGGAATTTTATAGGCACGACACTGGAGTCCTTACCAAGGGGACATTGAGTGCCCTAAGGCTCTCTGCTCAATCCTTGTTGGAATTGGTAAAGTACTGCATAAGTGAGCTTCACTTCAAGTACGTCCCACTAGGGAAAGTCCAAACGGATCCTCTCGAGAGTCGTTTTAGACAGTACTGGCAGATGGCTGGTGGGCAGCACCACATATCCGTTCGACACCTCTGTGAAACAGAGGGCAGAATTCGCCTTCAAAATGCCCTCCCAAGGATGAGCACTGATGACCTCAGAGGCATCGAAGAAACAAACAATGTCAGAGATGTAGGCACCTCCTTTACTGTTCATGTTAGCAACGGTGACCTTGACGCGGTCAGAGCGCGAATGCCAGTCATTGGTTATGTTGGTGGCTATTGTGCGCATGCTACAATGAACGTTCTAAAGTGTGAAAGTTGCCGAGGGCACTTGGTTGTTACTGGAAATGAGACCGAAATGAATGAAGACACCCATTCTTTAATAAAAAAACTGGACCGAGGTGGCCTCAAATTTTCCTCTGCCCTTGTGATTACAGTAGTCATGTACACGGTGGTGGTAGTTACAAAGCTTGTGACACAAAGTGCCTGCACACAGTTTCTCTATGGGCCCAACCCAAGGAGCATCGTTGGGCAACTGACTCTAGGCTCTCTGTCGGGGCTTGAGGACATCGATGCATGTGAAAATGGGCACCCCTACGAGCTCCTTCTCGCACTGGTTGCAAACTGTGCAGCAAGCATAATGCTGAACAACTTGTGCAAAGAAAGGAATGATCATCTAAATATTAGAAAATAACATAGGGCAAAAAAACGAAAAGCTAAAATCTTTCTTGAAAGTAATTTTCCCTACCTTGTACTCTGCACATTTAATTGTGTTAAATTGCACTGCGGGTATTTTTATTGCAGTTTTCTGATGTGATTTCTTCGGCCAACTTCTGCCTGTTGCAGTACAATGATCCTTCTTTTGTTTGTGCCGTGCATATTTTCTAGCCTAGATTTAAACGGCCGTTCGTTGTTTTGTAATGTGAAATTGTAGCGTTTTCGGCATCTATTCAATGCGATATGTTTCTTTTTTCTCATTGAACTAAACCGCAGACAGTTCTTGCTGTGGTTGGTGAATGACTTATTTGTGATAATTTGGGGCTGTGTGTGTGTGCTTTTATTGCGCAGAGTGCATATAGAGATATTGTGCAATTTGGTTTGTGCGTTGGGATTTCTTGTGGATGCCTCTACCTGTAGCAGTGAAATAAGTGGTTCTTTGCGTCGCTTACTTATCCTACTATAGTCCACAATTTGACCACCAGTGTGTTTAATGGGCAGTGGTTCTTTCGCATGTCTTTGACTCTGAAATGCAATGCGTTGTGTTTGATGCCTTTGAAGTGCACCATTCTTCAATATGATAAATGAGTGAAATAATATTTTTTCTAATCTACAATTAAAATGGCAGTATGGTTTTCGTGTTCTAACTTTTGGCATGGCGTTGGCATTGCTGTGTGCTATAATCAGCTTTTTGTCATTATACTGAGGCTTCTAGAGCTTACATAAAAAAAGGCTATTTTCGGGTATTGTTACTGTGCGTGCCTCTTATCAGTGCAATGACTTCTTTTGGCTGTCAGTTGTGATCTTATAGTACACAGTATAAAAGGCAACGTGTTTTATATTACAGCGCGATATCGTTTGCTGCCAACCATTGTAGCCGCGAACATTGTGTAGAGGTAAATGCGTCTGCTTTGATCAATAAATACGTATAATTCCCTTCGTAATATGTATAATTCTCTTCCCATCGCCCATAGGTAATTCTATTACCCATGGGCGAGCGCGGAGCAAGCGCTCGCGGCCCTCCCAGGCGACGCGTAGTGACGTCACCGGCGTCACATCGTGTGACGCACAGACCTGAAAGCTGTTCAGGGGGTAATGCATCATGTCGAGCCAGTTATCCTCTCTTGTTTACATTTCTCACGAAACCAGGCCGCGCTGCGCAAAACCAGGCTGCCCGGACGCGCGCGCTCCGCAGCGATACTAAACAAAAAAACATAAATGCGATGTCTCATCGCATTACCGCTGCCGAAGTCATGTTGAAAGAAGTTGATAATGAACTTCGCAAATTGGGCCATGAAGTCCGATCGGCTGCTTTAATAAACATGCTTTAAAGGTAAGCTCACTGAACTGTTCTCATCAACCGCAGGTATCGGCCGCTACCCAGTCCTTGCGTGTTTTTATAAAAGGTCACCTTTATCCCTGCTTTCTCACTTGCTTTTCTCTGCTTGGGCTCCCTGGAGCTGTCAGACGGACTTGCGAGGTAGACGCCTGGCGATACGAAAAAAATGTGCGCATTCTCACTGCACTGCAAGAACGCACTGGAGACACGTACGACACAACGACCCATTTACGATCAATTTGGAGTTTATGAGCACAAACAGGTGTTCTCGCTGTGGCTTGAGGAATCGTCGTAATTTATTGAACAAATTTCGGGTGACCTTGCATCACTACGACAGCGCGCGTGCGAGGAGGCAGAATGTCATTTCTGACTCCACGTTTAGATTCATTGACTGCGGCATGAGGTGCCTTCTTCCCACGGTAAGTGAAGCTTCACGGAAACAAAGTTTTGCGATAGCCGGCGTACGGTACAGAACAGTGCACGCGTAGAACCGGCCTACGTGCGACCATCGGACAGCCCCTTCTCCCAAGGCGCCACTGAGCATGCTGACTGCCTCAGAGACAGCCACGAGTGCCACACGCCCTCCCGAAAGCGAAACCGCTACCGCGGACGCCGTCAACGGTGTTCCCGCCTCACACCAGCATTTCTGCCTTCGCGGTGCCCCTGCGACACTGTTCTCCACCGCCTCCTAGCCAGAGACGCCAACTTTCTCGCAAGCACACAAGACGCAATTGCGGCACAGCTATCGCAGATAAACGATAAAGAGTCAACTTCGCGCTCAACGTTGTTGCGGTCGACGCCGCCGCCAGCAATTCCCTCGAGCCTCTATTGGCTGTCACGTCCACCTGCGGCATTCCCGTTCGCGCGAAGACTGCCCCGAAGGACTCATGCACCGGCGTGCTTTTCGACGTCGGCCCTTCCCTCGACGATGACACTGTTCGCAGGCGTACATTATGTGGGGCCTTGCTCACTCTTGCAGCGCATCCGCTAACCTTCACTTCCCTGCGCTTCTCGCGCGCACAGATAAGATACACTTGCGGTCGGGAGGATAGGTTCCTTAAGTCGAAGTAGCCGCTTCTATCCCATCTTCCCGGATGAAGCGTCGGCTGGCCGGCGCACGGTGCGGAGGGCAGCAAAATACACATATTCTGCGTAACGCTCTATCAGCACGTGTATTGTGGTACACCTGTGCAGGTGTGTATGAACCTTGAACCTCATGCTGTCGCGAGTACTGTGAGAAAGAAGCAACAGTTGAGCAATATCTGTTTAATATGCACAAAAGCAAGTTGTTACTGAACACAAATGTTCTAAAACGAGGACCATGCATTCTTGCATAATGTACGTTCTACGTGCCGAAATGCACCATGCGTTGTCAGAAAAGCAGGAATCACTGACCTGCAAGGTGCTCATTGTACAGATTCTGAAACTCATCGGTTTCGGCCTGCGATGTCACGTTAGCATGATTCCGCCGAAGAGGGCAAAATTTCCCGCGGATTCGTCCGTTGCCATTGCCGTGGCGCGGTACATTGCGTACAGCGTTGCATGCGCGTTCATTTCGCGAGCTTTAGTTCCTCCTGTCCCACCTGGCCACAGCAACATCCGGGAGAGCACGGTCGAGATAACACAGCGCAACAAAACACGGATATTAATGCAAACATGCCCACAGGGCGCCTTTTCCACGGCACGAAACCTACGGAGCAGCTCATATGAGCGCACAGAACCATAACAAAGCCGCCATTTTGGCCAAAAAGCATGGTCGCTACAGCAAAAGAAATAAAGAAAGCAAAAATAAACGAGAACCTACTACGTAATTTCCTCCACACTTTGGCAAAGACTGCTGCAACGCGGTGCTCCCCAAACGACCCCACACAGAATCGACTCCTGCAACGTACGGAAGTGACGTCACTAAATGTCAACGTCACATGCACGCGTATTTCCGTTTTTTCGAGGGCGCGTGGTTTGATTGTTTGTTCGCACGTAATATTCAGTACGCATCCCGTCAGCCGCGATTGCGGGTCGTGCTTTTCTGCTGCCGCTGGTGCTGGACCCAAGGCCTGGTTCTGCTGCATCCTCGCAAGCCTTTGACATCATCCTGTTATATGCGCGAAAGCTGCTTTGCAGGTTTATTTTATATTTGCTAGCGTTATTTATATATATTCTAATAAGTATTTTGATGATATTTTGATTGTGTTAGTCGGGTATTTGCCGATCTTGCTCTCCTTGTTCGCGACCGCTTGCTTTGTTCAACCCTAGCGCGGATTTCTCGGATTTAACGTATATATAGTGCTGACTAGAAGGTAGCCTCCTTTAGTTTGTGAAAAAGCTCAGATTTATTTTCTCGCAGTCTTTTTTTTTTCTTATAGGTGTCATTTCAGATTGCACTGCTTGCAACATGACACGTGTTTTGGTTGCCGGTGACTCGATGGTGAAATACGCGGACCAGTATTTCCCATCGCGTCGTAATTTGTCAGTCAGTGTTGCCGCGCATAGAGGAGTAAGGATTGAGCATTTGCTATCAATGATTGCTGACAAGCTAGCTGGTTTTGATGTTGTCATTGTGCACGTTGGCACTAACAACACTGTTGACAGTGTCAGCGTGTGCATGGACAAGTATCGCCAGCTCGCTCAGGGGATCATTGAGAGAAATCCCATGGTGCATGTAGCTTTTTCTGCCATTCTTCCTCGGGGGCAGAATCAGTACAGCTCATGGGAAGCTCAGTCCTCATGGTTGCATGACCTGAACGATAACTACAAAAAGATTAACACAGCCCTGATGCAGTACTGCCACGAGTGCGGCTACACATTCCTGGGTGGTCTCGTGGACAACTGGCCCAGTTGCATGAGCAGAGATGGTGTCCACCCGAGCCGCTTCGGTAACAAGGTGCTGGCAGACTTCCTGTACCAGGGGGCCTGCACCCTGTCCATCCATCTGGAGAGAAGCCGCATCCAGCAGTCCTACAATGAGACCCAGGCACCTTCTTCATGGACCAGTTGGACTCAGCAGGACAGCATCCCTGCCATTTCCGAGGCTGACTTTCCCCCGCTTGGTTTGCATATTTTAATTTCTTCGTAAGCAGCAAGTGGACCTTCCACAGTACCAGCTCCTGTCTGGAAAGCCAGCACTGCTCCCTTGCAGAGGCACGGCACCAACCAGCCTACCAGAACCCTTCAAGGTGCTGGATTTTCACTTGTTGGCGGTGTCCGTGTCCGTTGCAAGGGAAGCAAGGCTTGGTTCACCTGGGACAGCCTGCCTTCCCCCACTTTCCATGGCACAAGCGTACCAATTAGCGGAAAAGCCGAGGGGAGGTCTCCTGAGCCAATGATCCCTGTGGGGAAAGGAGAGGCCAGTGCTCAAGAAGCAGCTGTGCCAGAGGCTGTCTCCCACTGTGGCGACAGGGAGAGGAAACTGGTAGTATTGAGGAGGAGGCGGAAGGCTGCAGCACTGCACAAGCAAGAATGGAGCTGTGACCTGGCTGCAGACAGGAAACGCGAAGTTCTTGCTGTGACAGCTGCCAAGTTCTTGAAGTTCGCTTCACCTTTGAGAGCAGTTGTAAGCCAGAAACAGACATGCATTGACAGTATAAAGTCTGAGTCTGCTCCTTCTGCTGTCTCTGGTAGCAAGCTTGAAGGACAAGCCAGTGCCCCTCATGATGCCATTTTTGATAGTTTTGGCAAGGTGCAGCATGTGGCTAGCAGGCAGAATAAAGACTGCTTGGTAGTTGCTATGGCTGAGTGAAGACCTGTCATAAATGGTGTTCCAAATGAGGTCATTGTCTGCACATGCTGTAGGTCAGGAACAATGCAAGATGGAGGGCAGATGACGAGCAATCCTGGCACAGAGGCTGGTGACCTTGACAAAGCTGCGTGCATTGCTCCCACGCGACGTAGATGTTGTGAGGCTGCTTTGACATCCAGCTGCAGGCCTGCCAGCTCTGATGCCCAGGCTGTTTGTGAAGGAGCTGGTGCTAACACAACCAGAGTTCCTAACACTGTCACTTCACTGCATGGTGGAGGCAGCAAAGCTTATTTAAATGCAACATTTGATAATTTTATTTCTTTTAGGCAAAGCTTTGATGAATGGTGCAGGGAGGGCAAGCACATAGTCACAATAAATAGGTCTCATAGAAGTCCATTTGCAACAGAATCTAAAGAGTTTGAGTATATTAGGATTTCATATAGCTGTGTTCATGGTCGTGCTATAAAACCAAGAGGCACAGGAAAGCGACCCAAGCAAGCATACAATGGTACTGGTTGTGAAATGGCAGTTTCAGTAAGCCTGTGCAAATCGCCTACTCTTCACTACAAAATAACCAAGCTGCAAGCTAAGCATAATCACGCCACGAAGTATTATGACTTGTATCCTCAAAGCAGGCTTCTAAACGATGCAGGGAAGGTAGAATTCTTTGATCTTGCCAAATGTAATATTGGCCCAAAGTATTTTAAAAATTTGGTCGAACAGAAAACGGGCAAGAAATTAACTACAAAAGATGTTAACAATTACAAGCAAAGGTTTTCTATTCCTATTCGCAACGAGCAGGCTCACGGAGAAATGCTTTAAGAAAAAATAGACACCTTGTTAGCAAATAATCCAAACTGGGTCATTCACTATGAAAAGAACCAAAGTAATAACCTGCAATTTGTGTTACTTCAGACAACGCACATGCGTGAGATTTTGGAAAAGTACCCGGAGATTTTATTTATTGATGGAACATATAAAGTAAACATTGAAGGCTATATCTTGTACTGTATATTGGTTGAAGATGGTGGAGGTCGTGGGAGACCTGTGTGTTATGCCTATTTGCAAAATGAAACGACTGAAATTGTGCAGGCTATGTTTGCCAAGTTTGCAGAGTTTATCCCGTTCATTGTATCTGCTTGCAGAGTAGTGTTGGGAACTCAGCGCTGACGCCCGTTGTTGCACCTGGGTCGCAAGCCCCAAGGGTAGCGTTGGCCTGGCGGCCTGGGGCACAACTGGAAGCATCCGAAGGTCCCGGCAAAGCATGAGTCGACTGGTAACAGAACAACTTGTTTATTCAAGCATCGCAAAGAGTGGGCGGTCAGGTCGACCGAAGTAGAGAGACGGGAGTGCACGTTAATCAACAGAAGAAATCGGAGCCTCTCTCGGCGTCCGGGGGCAGCTGCTTTTATACTCTCGCAGTTGAGGGCAAGAAGGAACGCCTCTATAGACGCACACGTGACTGTGCCGCTCGGGCACGTTGGGAAGAGTAGGTGGCGCATCCGCCGGGCCGTGTGCCGCTCGGGCACGTTGCGAAGAGTAGGTGACGCATCCGCCGGGCCGGTGCCGCTCGGGCACGTTGCGAAGAGTAGGTGGCGCATCCGCCGGGCCGTGTGCCGCTCGGGCACGTTGCGAAGAGTAGGTGACGCATCCGCCGGGCCGGTGCCGCTCGGACCTCCTCGCTTCACAGTTGGGGGAGCTCCTCTCCCCGGCTGCCGCGCTTCGACAAGCGTGGGCACCAACATGCACACACACACACACGCACACGAAGACACGTGGCATTGGAACATGCCTGGACGCGCTTGGCGGGGAGGCGTAGCGGCGGCGCCGAACGGGCCAAAATGTCTGCCGCTTTGAACGAAGCCCCGGCGTCCGTAGCATCCGCGCCGGCTATACCGCGCGTCGTAGGCGAAACGTAACAGACCGCCCCGCCGGGGGAAGGAGATCCCGATGGTCAGGGGACTGCATCCGCTGTCCGGAGGGATGTCGCTCGATGATGCTCATAACCGAAGTCGGGCGTCCTTCGGCGTTTCTTGAGCGCAGCGCACAGAGAAGGCCTCGTTCTCTCGTTCAGGTTCACACAGGACACTGCAAAGTGACTTCGGGAGAGTTCACATTTTTGTTCTCGTTCCCGGCAAGCGTTAGAACTACGCCGAAACAGAACCACTCAGTCAGCAAGCACGGCACAACCCTCACTAAGCCCTGCCAGGCTCTTTCCCCTTTTATACCACTGCCTAGTTCCTTACAGTAGTCTAGCAGCACTCAGAACGCGTCCACAAATTGGAAAATTGCACTAGAAAGCACATCATCACTTTGAAACACTACACAAAAGCAATATGTTAAAAATACTGCCTCAGGAAGAAAAACATCAGTAACAAACAATTTTGAGGCTGATTCCTACGTTAGGGGCTTCGACTTAAGCCATCGGCATTACCGTTGAGACTCCCCTTTTTATAACGCACCTCAAAGGAATATTGTTGCAAAGCGAGGCTCCAGCGCAGGAGGCGGCCATTTTTGGGAGAGATGGTCTGCAGCCATTGGAGAGGGCAGTGATCCGTCTCAATGATAAACCTCGAGCCGGCTAGATAGCATGACAATTTCTGAACGGCCCACACGAGACACGCACACTCTTTCTCGGTGGCGCTGTACGCCTGCTCACGACTGGTCAGCTTACGACTAGCATACAGGACGGGGTGTTCTACTTCTCCATTTTCCCGTTGGCACAGCACAACGCCCATGCCTCGCTCACTAGCATCGCACTGAACAACGAACCCTTTTGTATAGTCTGGCGATCGTAGCACAGGCTGGCTTGTTAGGGCACTCTTTAGGGCGCTAAAAGCTCTTTCCTTTGTCTCGTCCCAGACGACTGTTTGCGGCACGGTCTTTCTTAGAGCATCCGTCAGGGGAGCCGCGATATCAGAGTACCTGGGGATGTACCTCTGATAGTAGCCGGCGACACCTAAGAACGACCGAATATCGGTCTTCGTGCGCGGTTGCGGGAAGTCTCGCACAGCGGCCACCTTTATTTCAGAGGGGCGGCGACGACCCCGACCAATCACGTGACCGAGGTAGACAACCTCGGCCTGTGCTAACTGGCACTTAGGAGCCTTGACTGTCAAGCCCGCTTCGCGCAGGCGGGTTAGCACTGCCCGCAAGTGTGCCATATGCTCAGACCAGGATGCGGAGAATATCGCTACGTCGTCTAAATACGGTAAAGCGAATTCTTGCTGTCCCCGCAACACTTTATCCATGAGGCTTGAAAAACAGTATGGCGCGTTCTTCAAACCAAAACTCAACACTTTAGGACGGAATGTTCCCATTGGTGAAATGAACGCCGCATATCTACTAGCCTCTTCTGTAAGTGGAACCTGCCAATAACCCCTGACAAGATCTAGGGTGGAAATAAACTGAGCGCTACTAACTTTCTCCAGGCGCTCCTCGATGTTAGGGATCGGATAAATTTGATCCTTAGTGATGGAATTAAGCCTGCGGTAGTCGACGCAAGGACGAGGTTCCTTGCCCGGTACCTCAACTAAAATCAAAGGGGAGGTATAATCACTCTCACCAGCCTCAATAACACCGAGCTGTAGCATTTTCTTTACCTCGGCCTCCATAATATCGTGCTGGCGGGGTGACACCCGGTACGCCTTGGATCGTACTGGCTCTGGGGAGGTAAGTTCTATATCATGAGTAAGGACAGAAGTCCTACCAGGCCTCTCAGAGAACAGACCTTGAAACTCTTGTAAGAGCTGGTGTAGTTCGGTTTTCTGCTCAGGCGACAGCGATGCTCTACTGATTAAGTCACTAATGACTTGATCGGTGTCTTCCCTGTTCGTCACTGAGCCTAGTCCCGGAAGCTCGACCGGAAGCTCTTCAGGAACGTTTACCATCATGCACACCACTGCTTCCCGTTGTTTATAGGGTTTGAGCAGATTACAGTGGTAAACTTGCTGTGCTTTCCGCTTTCCTGGCAGACTCACCACGTAGTTGACGTCCGACAGTTTCTGAACAATCCGTGCTGGGCCCTCCCACTGCACGTCGAGTTTGTTTTTTAGCGATGTGCGCAATATCATGACCTCATCGCCCACCTCGAAACGACGGGCCCTGGCTGTCCGATCATAATAAACCTTGGCCCTCTGCTGGGCCTTTGCCATTGCTTCACCTGACAACTCCTGTGCCCTTCTTAAGCGTTCGAGGAGCTTAAGCACGTACTCCACCACGACCTGGGTCGTCGCCCCTGCCTTCCCACGATTCTCGAAGCATGCGAAGCGGAGACCGAAGCGAGCGACCGTACACCAGCTCAGCTGGCGAAAACCCCGTAGCCGCATGCGGCGCGGTCCGTAATGCAAACATCACCCCAGGCAGACACAGCTCCCAGTCAGTTTCATGTTCAAAACACAATGCTCTCAACACGCGCTTCATGACGGAGTGGAGCTTCTCAACGGAATTCGACTGGGGGTGGTACACTGAGCTGTGTAACAGCTTTACCCCACAGCTTTCGAGAAAAGTTGTTGTCAAAGCGCTAGTAAACACTGTGCCCTGATCTGATTGGATTTCCGCAGGAAAACCAACTCGCGCAAATATGGACAGTAGTGCATTGACTATTTCAACTGAGCTGAGTTCTTTAAGCGGCACTGCTTCAGGGAACTTTGTCGCTGGGCAGATCACAGTCAAAATGTGTCTGTACCCCGTGGCTGTTACCGGCAGAGGTCCTACTGTATCAATAACGAGCCGTCTAAAAGGCTCCGTAATGATAGGTACCAATCTCAACGGCGCCCTTGATTTGTCCCCTGGTTTGCCCACCCGCTGACAGGTGTCACATGTCCTCACGAAATGGTCTGCGTCCCGAAAACACCCTGGCCAATAGTACTCTTGCAAGAGACGGTCCTTAGTTTTCTTAACTCCTAGGTGTGCGGACCACGAACCCCCATGCGACAAGCGCAACAGATCCTGACGATAGCATTGAGGAACGATCAGCTGATCGAACTCCACTCCCCTGCGGTCTAGATACTTCCGGTACAGGACCCCACCTCTTTCCACAAAGCGAGCATTTTTCTTGGCGATACCTTCCTTGACAATGCAGCGTATGTTTTCTAGGCTGCCATCCTTTTTTTGCTCGACTATCAAAGCCGACC
Source organism: Dermacentor variabilis (assembly GCF_050947875.1). Lineage (NCBI taxonomy): Eukaryota > Metazoa > Arthropoda > Arachnida > Ixodida > Ixodidae > Dermacentor > Dermacentor variabilis. Next base: position 31,663,259 of record NW_027460291.1, read on the forward strand.
GGCTGACTTTTAGCAACCTATTAAGTCCGTCTGACGTAGGCGCGATGAGCAAATCTGCAGATAGCTCTTCTAACTTTCCCGCATCGGGAATTTCCTCTCCAGTATCTGGTGCCTTTAACGTTACAGACTCAATTTTATTCAGTTCGGGCGTGCTCTGAATATCGGCTTGCTGCGCCTCTGACCCTTTCTCATTGTTCGACAACGTCGGCCCCGCAACTACCGCCTTTGCAGCGAGCTCCCGAACCTTCGATCTGGTTAAGGCCTGAACGCTAGCCTCACCAAACAAAAGCCACTTCTCGCGCAGGAGGTGATCGGACCTGTTCGAAAATAGGTACGGGTACTGGGGGGGCAGCATAGATGACACTGCGGCCTCCGTCTCAAGCGCTCCGAAAGGTCCTTCAATAAGCACTTTTGCTACGGGCAGACACACGCTATGAGCTTCCACGGCTTGCTTGATCCAGGCGCACTCGCCCGTGAACATATCGGGTTCTACGTAGGAGGGGTGAACTACATCCATCGTAGCTGCGGAATCGCGAAGCACTCGGCACTCTTTCCCGTTCACGAGGAGGTCTCGCATGTAAGGCTCGAGAAGCTTCATGTTCTCGTCAGTGCTGCATAATGACAAAAACACGACTTTTGTTTTTGTTTCTGGACACTGCGCCGAAAAGTGACCCGGCTTTTGGCACGTATAACACACGCGCGCTTGCCTCATCTCGAACCGCTTTCTGCGTGCGGCTTCGGCTGCCGCCGTCTCCTTACGTTCTGTCGGACTGCTTTCACTCGCATCCGGACTACGTGTGTCCCCCTTTAATCTCATGGGCGTGAACTTTGGCCTCTCAAACTTGGAGCCAAATTCACCCTTTTGACCGTCCTTAGCTCCGCGAGCCCGACGCGTCACAAACTCCTCGGCTAGCTCAGCGGCTTTAGCCACCGTACAAACGTCTGGCCTATCCAAGACCCAGTACCGCACGTTCTCAGGTAACCGACTATAAAACTGTTCCAGCCCGAAGCACTGCAGAACTTTATCGTGGTCACCAAACGCTTTCTCTTCTTTGAGCCACTCCTGCATGTTTGACATAAACCTGTAGGCAAACTCTGTATATGACTCACTTTTGCCTTTATCATTTTCCCGAAACTTCCGACGGAACGCCTCCGCTGACAGCCTGTACTTTTTTAGCAGACTCGATTTCACTTTGTCGAAATCCTCTGCCTCCTCTGTATTCAAGCGAGCGACTACGTCGGCCGCCTCGCCGGGTAACAAAGTGAGCAAGCGCTGTGGCCACGTTTCCCGAGAGAACCCCTGCTTCTCGCACGTTCGCTCAATGTTAACCAGGAACAAACCAATGTCCTCTCCAAGCTTAAACGGCCGCATCAGGTCAGTCATTTTGAACAATACGCGTTCTCCTGCACCGTGTGCCTGACTTCCATTACGAGCGTGTTCCATCTCTATCTCGAGACGCTTCATTTCCAAAGCGTGTTGACGGTCGCGCTCTTCTTTTTTCTCTTGTTGCTCTCGCTCTTTTTGTTCTTTAAGTTCGCTCTCCTGTCTTTTTGCCGTCTCCCTCTCCTCAATGGTCTCAAGGCATTCCGACAGCTCGTCATCCTCAGCTTCTAACTCAAGAATAGCCCTTAGCAGTTCTGGTTTTCTGAGTTTGTCTGAGACATCCAGACCCAACTCTCTTGCAAGCTCCAGCAATTTCGGTTTGCGCAACGACTTCAAATCCATGGCTGCTCTGAATGCTGCTTTCTCTACTGCCTATTATTGTCTTGCCGCAAACTAACCCGGCAGCAACGACAACCACAATTACCAGCTCTGTTTCTGACACTAACAAAAGCCTGGCAAAACTCAGAAGAAGAAAGTCCCGCACTCACCAAACCTCGCAGCCAAGAATTCAGCGCAGTCGTTCCGCTGCAGGCAACCAGTCAACACACAGGGCTCGTTGCACTGCTCCCGGATGGTCGTTGTGCTGCTCAGCATACAGTCAACTGCATATCTTCGCTGCTGGCCTCCGTTGTCGCGATCCCACCGCTGCCACCAGTTGTTGGGAACTCAGCGCTGACGCCCGTTGTTGCACCTGGGTCGCAAGCCCCAAGGGTAGCGTTGGCCTGGCGGCCTGGGGCACAACTGGAAGCATCCGAAGGTCCCGGCAAAGCATGAGTCGACTGGTAACAGAACAACTTGTTTATTCAAGCATCGCAAAGAGTGGGCGGTCAGGTCGACCGAAGTAGAGAGACGGGAGTGCACGTTAATCAACAGAAGAAATCGGAGCCTCTCTCGGCGTCCGGGGGCAGCTGCTTTTATACTCTCGCAGTTGAGGGCAAGAAGGAACGCCTCTATAGACGCACATGTGACTGTGCCGCTCGGGCACGTTGGGAAGAGTAGGTGGCGCATCCGCCGGGCCGTGTGCTGCTCGGGCACGTTGCGAAGAGTAGGTGACGCATCCGCCGGGCCGGTGCCGCTCGGACCTCCTCGCTTCACAGTTGGGGGAGCTCCTCTCCCCGGCTGCCGCGCTTCGACAAGCGTGGGCACCAACATGCACACACACACACACGCACACGAAGACACGTGGCATTGGAACATGCCTGGACGCGCTTGGCGGGGAGGCGTAGCGGCGGCGCCGAACGGGCCAAAATGTCTGCCGCTTTGAACGAAGCCCCGGCGTCCGTTGCATCCTCGCCGGCTATACCGCGCGTCGTAGGCGAAACGTAACAGTAGTCATGATAGATAAAGACATGAACGAGCTACGCATTTTGACCAAGATTCTTCCTAATTCTGAAATTTTGTTGTGTACATGGCATGTGCTGCAATGCTTTCAGCAAAAAGTCAATGAGAAAGCTAGACTGCAGCGTGATCAGTTACTCCCTCTGTTAAAAAAATTGTTTATTCCTTCACTGTGCAGGACTACTTAGACAAGCTTGCTGAGCTCGAAGCTATGGCGTCTAAAGATGTTATTTCTTATTACATGCAGAACTGGCACTCCTGTAAAGAAATGTGGGTACATGCATATCGGCAGAAACTTCCTACATTTGGTACTAACACGAATATTCGCACTGAGTGTCACAATCAAAAGATTAAAAGTTATCTCACTTCAAGCATGCATTTGGTTCAAGCCATGGAAGCATTAGTAAGTTATATTGAGAAGGATTTGTTATCTCTAAAATTTTCCAAGTTTAAGGAAATGAAGCTGAACCTAAATGTAAATGATGTCAGTGAGCCATTTCAACTAGACTTGGCCCGTAATTGCACTTCTGAGGCCACAAGTAAAGTACTTGAGCAGTATGAACGGTTTAAAGAAGTAGGTTGTCTGGTTACTTCCGCTGCTAATTCTTATGCAGTGGCTTCAGCAAGTTCTGAGCAGTGTTTCATTAGGCCTGACGCGTTGCATGTGTGCTTTTTATAATCAGTACAGTTTGCCTTGTGCACACATTATAGCAGCTCGCCATTTTGTCCAGCAAGACCTTTTTGACAAAGCATGCATACCGGACAGGTGGTGTAAGGATAATTTCCTGAGTGACAGCTGCATGGCCTCAAGTGCCACACCAGTGGTGACAAGCAGCATTCAGCTGCTGCCATCTGTGAAGCTCGACACTGCTCAAGCAAAGTATTCTTACACCCACAAGAGGCTTTGTGAAATGTCCAAGACTGTGGCTAATGTATTATCTAATTGTGGTGAGAAGGAGCTAACGGAAAAACTTGCATCATGCGAGGCATTCCTCAGAAACTTAACCACCTTTCCTAGTAATCAAATTACAGTTAGCTTACAAGGTACACCAGCTCCATTACCCCAATTGACTGCTACAAGCAGTTGCAGGCATTCGAATAGTACAAAACTTGTTGTACCTTTGGTAAAAGCAAGAAGAGGACGGCTAAAGAAAGTCAAAGCTGTTAAGCCTAAGATTTTGCCATCACAAAAGCAAATGGTAAGCCTTGCAATGGTGACAGCAGGCATGGTAAATGTCTGCAAACGCTACTCTCTTTCAGATGCCGATTTAAATGCTTTAGTACAAGGCACCTCAATACCAGACAGCGTGATTAACGTAGCACAATGCTTGTTTCATGATAAGTTTCCTCACTGGGATGGCTTTCAAGATGTGCTACTTGGCCATCGTTTACTATTCACTAAAGTGGAAAGCCCTTTTATTCAAATCTTGCATGTCCGAAATCCCGATCACTGGCTTACGGTAACCAATGTTGACGCTGATGAAAACACAGTCTTTGTATATGACTCAATTGACCAAGGTACTCCTTCTGATGCCATCAGGCAAATCTGTCACATGCTAAAATTGCAGTCACCAACGCTGACCATTTGCGCTAAAGGGGCACAAAACCAGTGCAACACGCTTGACTGTGGCTTGTTTGCAATTGCAAATATGTATTATTTAGCATCAGATAGGAGACCAGAAAATTTAAACCTTAGTCAGAGTATGCTGCGCAGACATTTGCGGAAATGCATACAAAAAGGCAACATGGAAGATTTTCCACTCACAAGCTCCCCCACTGCTCGTGTGCGGCCAAAAGATTGTATTTATGAGTTGCATTGTGTATGCAGGCAACCGCTGTATGGCAGAAAAGTACTGGACATTTCTTGTGCATATTGTTCAAAAACCTTTCACAGGGAGTGCCTTCGCCTTTTACCAGATAATATGGATAAAAAAGTAATTGTGTGCTCTAACTCATGTTTGGCTAGTGCCAAGGAAAAAATCCACACTTTTAGTACGTAGCATTTTTCTCTTTGTACATCTTTAGCCAAACCTGACTATAACAAACCAGCATAAAGTGAATTACCCTGTATATTGCACACACAAAACTTCCTGACTGATACCCATGCAAAACACTCACTTGTAACAGAGGCCTCTTTTTCGTACTTTTTTTTTAAATTGTGCCTAAATGTTAGAATACTCGGAAACATACCAGCAGTGTACTTCAAGCAAGCTCCTATCGAGTCTCTATCTTGAGTGACTGGCAAGCTGTTTAAGGCTAAAGATTGCTGTCTACTATGCATGGTTTTGTTTACAAAAACGCAGGTAACTCTGACTTAATTTTTCCACTGAGGACAACAAATTCATGTAGGATAAACACAATACAAAAGTTTGTTTCCTTTCGTTATAAGCGCGTTTGGATTTAAAGAATTACCTGATATAATGAACCTATTTTTAGTGCATAGGCCAGTTTGTTATAATCGGGTTTCAGTGTATCTACAAGCTACCAGTAAACACTGACACAAAGCGGTGATGTGAAACTTTTATTGTTCCAAAGCCCCGTTAGCAATATGCCTGTATACTTCAGTGCTGTTAAGAGGTTTATTTGTTCATTATCAATGCATTAACTTAGATCCATTAGCAACTGTGCAACTGCTTTATGGTTACCTTCGGCATCGGGATTGCTAAGGCCCAACCACAAGGAACAAGTTTCCAACATCTTTTTGGCCGGCTATTTGATTTGACGTGGGCACAATTCAGCATCTAGAGCATCAACCCCAGCATCTCATCGTTCTTGACGATGGCAGCTGGCGTCAACAATCCGTCAGGAATGTGTTTCTTGTGGTTGAAGCTTTAATGTGGGCAGGTTCACTTTGTATTATTCAATTTGAAAACCTGATCAATCTGCTTCTAAGTAGTAGCAAGTATTTTGGATATTCAACTGTGTTACAAAATTTGCTTGCCATCGGTCTGGTACTGCTTTAGCAACCGAAATCTGTACTGACATTGCCCCATTACCTTCCCGTTGCCGCAAGTCTCTCGGCGGTGCCTGACCGCTACAGAGCGCGTTCTCGGGTGGCGGATAGAGAAAACTCTTGTCATGAAGCTGCGCTAAGCAGCTTCATGCAAGACAGGCACTTGTGCCCGCGGACCAACAGGCTAAGAAAATCCTCAACAGTAGCACTCAGGTTGTCACAGTGACATGTTCATCTCAGAGTGCAAGTTGCAGATTCTTTTTAATCCTTTGTACTTCACCTGCGTTTTTTCCCCTCTTGTACAGGTCCACTGATGTACCAGCTGCATGCATTCACACTACCATCAAGTCATCAGGAGCGTCTGTACCTCTATCTAAATATTACAGTATTGTCTAAGATGGAAAATCAGACTTGTATATTTTTCTGTAATGGTTCTGCCAATAAAAGATTGATTATACATATTTATTTTCTTGCAAAGCTGGCATTGTGTATGTAACAGGCTAGTGCAGCATATAAGCTATAACTTTTTTTTGCAGATGCATAACACTCACCTGCTATGAAACCAACTTGCACTGCATAGTTAATATGAAACATAGAAGATGATTGTGCACCATCTTGAGTGCCTTCGCATTCTTATTTAGGAGTATTTTGCAGCAGCTATGCAGCACAACTTGGCTTCCATGTTCAAGAACAAACTAGCCTACACACAAGTTTCTTTTTGCACTAACTACGTTAAGTATGTGCCAATTAATTCCTAGGTGAGTCTTTAAATACTCCTCTTTGATCAGGTACTTGTCACTGTCAAAATTAAGGCAAGGTATAGCTTTGTCTACAATTTTTATTGGTAATGAACACAACTGAACAGAGAGAGCATTTAAAAAATTCATGCTAAAGGGCAGCACTCTATAACAACCCAACACTCAAGTCCAGATTACACTGTTTTGCAATAAACTCGAAAAGCACAACACACATTTACTGTTCGATTGTCTTTCACTGTTGCATGGGTGATCAAGTATTGGGCCTCTGTACCTAATCTGAGCATACTTTAAAGAATTGTAACACAATTCAGCCATCCAGATTACATTTTTGCATGCACTATGCATACATTTTTTTCTAGAACATTTTCTGGGTATCCCATAGACATTTCGCTGCAAGACTTGTGCGTATTACATGGATGTTCAGTGAACATCTAGAAAAGGGCACTTTGAATGTTACCTGAAAACAGCCTCAATATTAATTCAAAGTTATTCTTAGTTTGTTTGCCTCAAAGAATACAGCACATTTTTATGGTGTACGACAGTGTAGCCTATCTAAATGTTACTTTAATGTTGCAGAGAAATCTGTGCCGATTAAAAGAGCTATATGAAGGTAACCTGCTTTACTACATGAAATGGGTATGAAAAGGTGACATATCTGAGGGATAAAAATAATTTCAAGTTCACAATTGGTATAACTTGGTGTAGAGCACTCACCTAAATAAACCTTTCCATGCTTTGTTCACATACTGACTTCCACTACACTATAACACTGTTGAGCATGCAACAATTTTCAATTAAAGAAGTAGCAAAGTGAAAGCTCATTTGTATTAAGCATCTAGAGGAAAAGCTACAAATTAAATGTGGTGTGGAGAAAACACGTAAACGTGCACAACTTAAGCATTTCGCGATTAAGCTACTAGAAATTTATGACTTTTTATTATTTCGCGGCAGGCTAAGCTAACGAATAAAAACTAAGACTTACACAGCATGCTTTGCCACATTGAAATTCATATCACCCTGTTGTTTGGATGCTTCAGGTCACGAGTAGCTGTTCTAGGTACTCTAAGGCTTCCACCATAAAGTGAACCCGTATGGCTTAAAGTGGCTTTTCTCTGCACCAAGAAAGAAATGTAAATAATCATGTGAAAGTTACTACACACTTCTTTCCTTGGCATTTCGGAGTTGGTAGAGCACACTAAATATGCACGTAGCGCAAAAATTTATTCGTTGACTGCCCCAATAAACATCCCACCATGCTGCGGTGAAACTATGCACTTGACCCACCCCCTTTCCCCCGTGCCTAACCGCATAGGTCATGTGCAGAGTGTCACAGAATTCTGTTTCGAGGACTCTTTGCATGTTCTAATGTTTGTCCAGCCACTGAGCATAAGTAAATTAAAAAAACTAGACTAAAACATAGCACTGCTAACTGTCTAAGTATGCAATAGGTTGTGATGATTGTGACATTTCTATGCACGTGTAATCTTGCACATACTCACTTATCAAAGTGACCTTCCTATAACTTGTACCTCCCACAAACTTGTGATTTCATGCACACTGTGACACAATCGTACACACTCAACCCACCTCCAAAGTGGGGCAAGCACATTTATAAGGCTATAAAGCAGTGTGTGACTGTTGGTGGGATTGAATCCGTCTTCTAGAAAAGCGGCCCAATGTTCTATCCGTTAACCCATAATTGCACATACACTTCTCTTGTACCAAAGTCACTCTTTGAAACATCTGGTGCGTGCAAAACGTGCCAGTTTCTCGCATTCTTCCCTCTTGACAGCTGGTACTTTGAGATGATGTGTTAGACTGCACTGCCTTTGGGATCAGGCTACATTTTCTGCTAGATCCTTCAAAGCGGTTGAAGTTAACCTACAATGGTATCACATTCAAAGTACTAAACTAACATTGTCCCAGTAAAATCCCATTAGTGGGTCCTTGCAGCTGTTTATATTATGCATTAATGTGTCATGCTCATAATATGTCATGCTATCTCTTAATGTGTCAAGCACCTAGAAGTGACACCACTATGTTTTTTAAGTCCAACCTTTCACTTGTCTGCCAATCATGTATGCCGGCATTATGAGCAGAGAAGAAATCATGCTCACTCTACTGGCACACCCGGCTTAGCCTGCTCAAGCTTAGTGGAGTAAGGTCTTGTTAATTCATCAGTGTATTAAAAACTCCTTCATCAAAATGTGTTCACACTAAATCAGGTGTCACACTTTCAGAATGGATGGCAGGGTGCGAAGTGGAAGAATGGTAGTAGAACAGTAACGATACCACTTTGCTTGAGCAAAGTTTCAGTAGAGCTAAAACCGAGTTCAAGCATGCCTAGTGCATCAATTAATGCAGCTTTCACTGGGAAAGACATGACAGGATGCTGAGTGCAAGCAGAACAGAGAAATGAGTTGCTGCATCATGCTGTATGAAATGGTGCCACTGTGGGCAGGAGGAAGTGGCTTGATACAGACGAAAACGGTTAAACGAAGGATTACTCGGTTGCATGGCGATGGAGCAAAAACAGCGGCCGAGTGAACCCGCGTCTAGGGCGAGCTGCCTAGGTGTTCTCCGGTTACGGATACTAGAACTGAACACGTTGCACCATCTGGGGTGGTATGCCCCATACTATGAAAGAACTCAGCCATCAGCAAGAGCATGGAGTTACCCACTAAACTGAGTACAGGGACTTCCCTTGCACCACACATCGGCACACATTTCAGTGCGAACACCCAAGGCGCGTAAATTCGATGTTAGTTTGCAGTGGCGGCGCTGTGGACTCATTGTTTAGGAGCAGCAATAACTATTCGTTACTACATAATAAGTGCAAATTTTCTCGGACGCAGTACCAAATCCCGCACTAGAAATGCTGTTTGCAAAACGCGCTAGTTGTCCATCCAGACGCGGAACAGTTATATCAAGCCGAAAGCAGACGCACTTGTTTAGATACAAACATTGTAAAACTCGCAACCGCATCGTAAAACTCACCGTCAGACTCATGATTGTTGAAAAGCATTAAAAAACGACTCTCACGCTTGAAATTTAAACAACGCGCATAAGAGACGCGAACTCACGAACACTACGATTCGCTAGGACATAAGAGGAATGGATTGACTTGCAATGCTTGCCCGGATCTCTTTCGTACCTGAACAATGTGGGTGTTACTGCTGGTTTCATCATTTCATGTGTTTATTATTACGCGCCGGTTCTACTAGAAGCGGTGTCAAGCGAAAGTTCTGCGATATCGCTACCCGTTTTGGATATCCAATGCTCGGTCAGCTACGTACGATGCACAGCGCCAATGCGTATAATACATTACGTTCCCTCTAGGTCAGTCATTGTTCACGGCTTTTCAACGCACATGCCTGCTAAACGCTTTTCCTGTGAGAGAATCACACTCAAGTCTTATGTGAAGCGTAAACTCGAACGTACAGGCTCAATTTACAGAAGCATAATAAAACATTCGAAAAAGCGCCGGCTATGGCTGATGACTGCTGCTGCACGCTTCACAGCATGATTACCATTCATTCTGTAAAAAGCACTCATTCATTCATCAAAAGAAACCTGCCCAGCATTATCATTGATCTAAAAAATAGCCTATGCCTGTGAAGCTGCGAGCTCAGTATGAAGTTTCATTGCCTCTCCACACATAATTAAACGCTTTAGTGCATGAAATTCTATCAGACCATGCGATGTTATTAGAATTTATGAAGGTTCACAGCCCTACGCAAGCGTTGAGGTAAAGCCCTCGGCAGACGCAAACACATCGTGGAATCGAACGAGTGATTCCACAGTGCGCTTGTGCTTAAGGTGAATGCAACCATTTGCTGCCGCTCCGCTCAAGATGCCGTCTCAAAGCGTGAAATTCGGTCATATCGTGCGACATAATTACAAACTTGTCGAACTTCACGGCACTGCCCAAGCGTTGAGGCAAAGCCCTCGACAGACGCAAAGATATCGTGGACTCGAACGAGTAACTCCACAGTGCGCTTGTGCTTAAGGTGAATGTAACGATTTGCTGCCGCTCCGCTCAAGATGCCGTCTCAAAGCGTGAAATTCGGTCATATCGTGCGACATAATTACAAACTTGTCGAACTTCACGGCACTGCCTACGCGTTGAGGTGAAGCCCTCAACAGACGCCAACATATCGTGGAATCGAACAAGTAACTCCACAGTGCGCTTGTGCTTAAGGTGAATGTAACCATTTGCTGCCGCTCCGCTCAAGATACCGTCTCAAAGCGTGAAATTCGGTCATATCGTGCGACATAATTACAAACTTGTCGAACTTCACGGCACTCTCAAGCGTTGAGGTAAAGCCCTCAACAGACGCAAACATATCGTGGAATCGAACGACTAACTCCACAGTGCGCTTGTGCTTAAGATGAATGTAACCATTTGCGGCCGCTCCGCTCAAGATTCAGTCTCAAAGCGTGAAATTCGGTCATATAGTGCCACACAATTACAAACTTGTCGAACTTCACCGCAGTGACAAGCGTTGCGGTAAAACCCACGGCATGAGTAGGGCTGCATGAAATGGCATGAAAGCACAGGTGGCGCTTTTGCGCGTGATGTGAAGTGAAAACATTTTGTGACACTCTGCACAAGTTTGCATCTCAATGTGTCTTTTTCAGGCAGACCAGGTGATGTCGTTACAACTCCGTCAAGGTTAACAAGACTACACAAGCGTTGCCATAAATCTTGCAGCAGAAGTAGCTAAGGTATTAGTAAATTTAATTAATACATGGGCAACGCTGAGCGCCGACGGTGAATGCACACATTAATTCTGTCATTGCACGCATGTCTGTGCATAGCTGCTTGAAACGAAGGAAGTACTGTGCAGTGCAATATTAGTTATATCAACATTTACACACGTCACTGCAAAACTTAAGGATTCTACGGCTTGTATGCTTAGTCAAAATACAAAAATAGTGAATCAATAAAAAGTGTTTTGATTCATGAGATGAACGAAAACATTCCATGCCTTTTTGCACACAAATCACAGCATGTATAAAAAAACTGAATATCTCAAGGAACTCCTAGTAGATATGTGCAACTTTCAGATAATAGCATGTATGCCAAGATAACATCAGCTGTCAAAATTAAGAAGTATCTTTCAACTCCTTACAGTATGCCACTCCCTTTGTGCAAAGCACTGTGAGCTCTCTCTGCTGCAGCCTTCTTGGCGCAGCGCTCCTATGTCACTTCGTCAGAGCCGCTGTGGAGAAAAAAATAAGACAAAACCAATTTTATACCTGAGCTGGCTGCCAGCCATCACTGCCATCTAGGGGCCCCCAATGCTTGACATGATGTCAAGCAAGCTTCACTTTTCAGCTGTCCCCTGCCTCCAAGCAATCTTTTTGCGCCTTTCTTGCTTATAATATAAGCAGAGAAGTTATGCACACAATACGTAAGCCACAACATTCAGCAATGATAAGTGACATTATTCTCATGCACTGGAACCTAATCTTTTTATTGTTGCTGTTTTAATATTAAATAGGCATGCATGGATAGTGAAATTTTCTCATTGAATCGATAGCAATATTCAGGAAAAATTACCTCTGAATATCGAATCAAATATTGAATATTCCCAATTTCTAATATAATGAAATGAAAAATGCCGTATAGTCTGTTAAGGAAAAAAAGACTTGCTGGCCTTTTTGGATGCGTATAGTGCCATTAACAACTAGATGTCAAGTCAACTAGGAAGCTTGTAAATGAGAAGCAAAGGAAAGCACAATCATATCTGGTGCACAATGACTATGACACAAATAAAAGAAAATGAACAGCATGTACCAGACACATGTAGTAGAGTATAGTAGAGTATACAGCTCAGTGAAGGAGTTAAGGGCAATACTGCAGCCCTGCATATCATTTTGAAGGAATCCAAGCATATGGAGAGATTGACCAAACAATAAATTGCTTTGTCTAATTAGACAGAGCAAATGCAAAGTCTTCCTACGGCAGGACATGCTTACTCAACTATAGCATGTAAATGACCTCCTCCATATCTTTGTTTAGAAACTGGATCATCTGCGCAACAATCACAGTTGTCCTACACTATAACAATTCAACGATTCTTCATTTATATCAGTCTTCCTCCTTGTAGACTGCAAGAAGTGTTGTTGTCCCTTACAGTATTTAAACAAAACAAATGTACTATTCGACAACTTCAAATAGTGAATTCTCGAATCGAATACGAATAGAATAGCAAAGACTATTTGATTCATATTCGGAATTTTGAATATTTGCACACTCCTATTATGAAATTGTAAGATTGGCTTGTAATCGCAATATATGTGGCAAATTTTCTATTAAAAAATGTGGGTTAGCTCCCGCATGCATCTCATTTCACAGCCAATCAACCATCACTTAATTTCCTCGCGTTGCTGCTGTTCACTCTGCCTTTTATACATTGCCACATCTGCACTGATAATACTTGCTACTGGACATATCAATTTTATGTGCAGCATGCCGTATAATATCCTATATATTAACAAGGAATAGATGATACTAGAAATTATCAGTTATCATATATAACATGCAAGACAGTTAACTGATAATCTATAAGAGTACCAAAATCGGTGCTAGAGGAAAGGAGGGCAGTAATGTGCAGCAGAGGATTGGGAGGTGTAATTCGATATAGCATAATTCACTGGCCTAGAATGGAGTCAGCTAATGCAAGGCAAGGATATGACTGAAGCTTTCAATCCTAAAGCAGACATAAATTGGTTAATGAAGTTAATGATGGCTATGTATGCACCTTGAAAAACATGGGAGCTTGAATATAAAAATTAAATGTAACCATCAGCACAGATTGGATTCAGATTGTACTTAGGCACAGAGGATGGCCTGTCTCTCCTGCCAGATGGTGTTCTGCTTGTCTCCCCTCACAGCCACTAGTTGTGGACGGTGGTGGCAACTGATACAACCAATGCATGCAATAATGCAGAACATAATTTAGGTAATTTTTGAAACATGGAAGACGTTTGTCTACCAAAGCAGGTAACAAAAGTGGTACTCATATTTTTGAGTCTGAGAAGAATTAGTGTGCATGTAAATTGTTTTCATATTGGATCCTAGCTGTGCTTCAAACCACAGTGTGCCACAAGGCTCTGTTCTGGCCCCCTTGCTGTTCATCATTCGTCCTGCATGGAGGCTTCAAGACATCACAAACATTGAGTTCTTTATTTATGCTGATGACATGACGATTTGATCAACGTATGGGAATCTTGATATGCAATTTAACAGCTGCAAAATGCTCTTGACATACTCACTGAATATGCAGAGACTATTGGTCCCCAACTATATATAAGAAAGTCCTGCTGTATTCATGTTACTAACAATTAAGATAAGGAAAAGTAAGGTCAGTCTTCAAAACTGACTTTGAGGTAGGAATCAACCCATCAGTCATGCTAAGAATGAATGAGCTACCTCTCCTTAGCCTTGGAATTCATCTTTCTGGTTCAGGCTCAAACTAGCCTAAGCCAGTCTGGAAGTCATCGACCTTGACTTTGGACTTAGTATACGGAATTCAACCAAGTGCTGGTAGAGCTCACACTGAGGTGACACACCAACTTGCAAGTTTTTTTTTCATTTCACCATGTATCACCTATCAAGCACAGTTTCGTTGACCGAGTGCTCAGCAGTGGGCTATGCTAGATTTCACCATCTGAGAAGTGAGGGCAATAATGGTACTGAATCATGTGTTATCTCAATCCAAATGCTTAAATTGCATGCCCAGCTTAGCAAAATTATGGAACTTGTCATTCTGTGCAAGCATGTAAGACAGCTACGATAACTGATCTCTGTATTAGTTGCAGCTCTCTCTTCTCATTTATACAGAGATCTTCCCATGGTAATGACATTTTCTGACCTCCTGCTGTATGGCACTGTACTTATATTAGCACTAATACAAGAATAATGTTTAGGAGAAGTAATTATGCAGCTATTTCTTACGTGAGATATCAGGATGCCTAGAGGACACTGTGCAATTTACCCAGGCTATGATTTTCAGGGCAACATAGGATGGATCGCCGTCATCACCCCATTTACAGCATTAAAAATTATTTTTCTTTTATATGCACACACCTGTCCATTTTACACGAAGAAAAGGCTTATTTCAAGACTGTGAGACACTAATTATGCATGCTATCAAATCTTGCCTCACTAAATCATCTAGGAAAGTTGGCGAAGATTCTAGACAGCATCGAAGAGACTAAAAATTGAGGCCTGGAAACTACGGGCAGGCTAATGTGTACTTTTGTGCTCTCATTTATTACTATGAGGATACTTGAGGTTCATATGTGATGGCTTTGTGATGAGAAAAGAAAGAAGTTAGGCAAGGATGTCAGCTGCTATGAGATGTGCTTTATTAGAAAGTATAGGCTGCATTAGTACCTGTGTGGGTAAACCAGCATGTTCCCTGAACAAGTGAAGCTATTTTAGCCTACAAAAGCTGCCTTGAGGCAGGCTACTTGTTTTGCTTCAATTGTTGGCAAAAGGTATCTTGCTCTCTTAAAACAATTTTCACAGGAAAGTGCTGCATACTTATAATATGCACATCATATCTAAGGCAACATGTAAAGCTTTATTTCGATAGCTAGTAAAGCCTTGGCCATCATTAATGTCTATGCTGTGTACTGATGTGGCAGCACCACGCTTACACATTTAGACATCTTTTGCAGTAAAGCATGCAGGAATGCAGACAACATTGAAAACCTGTCTCACGTAATGATGTTTAAATTGTGTCAGTTTCCATCGTCTCCATGCTGGGTGATCACACGAGAGATCAACACGGGTAAAAAAATTTATATTTTAGATTCGATAGAATATTTTACATTTTATGCACATATCACTCAGTAGCATGAAAGTGAACATGACTTCTATGCTAAATGAATATTTAGGAGGAACAAAAAATTGGGAAATTCCTCAGTGTGGAGGCACCTATTTCATGCACAAGACATTCTCGGAAATTCGCAACAATGTGAAATACAATATATTACAGCTACAAAGAATATATTTTTGTGTGTAAAACAAAGACGTAAAGAAGGGCTAGCTAGCCGTGCAAGACGGAAGTGCTTTAGCATAGCTGCTTAATTTGCTACAATTTTCAAAAGTTGCTATATCTACGGTTTTTTATCAACTATACCAATCCATGGAGCCTGTTGAAATTTGGTGGACTGTGAGACCTTAACCTATTCAACAACTTTGCGCAATATTGTTGTTGTATCACAAATTAT
This sequence comes from Dermacentor variabilis, assembly GCF_050947875.1. Classification (NCBI taxonomy): domain Eukaryota; kingdom Metazoa; phylum Arthropoda; class Arachnida; order Ixodida; family Ixodidae; genus Dermacentor; species Dermacentor variabilis. The sequence goes on from NW_027460291.1 coordinate 31,678,941, forward strand.
CAGTTTTACAATTCACTTCAAATGTGAAGTTTTGACGAAAATGAATGCGATATAAAAATCAAAATAAAGAAAGAACATTGTAAATTAAAAACAAGTTGCATTATTTTCTTTGTAAGGACAATACTACAGGTGGTAGAAATGAAAGCTTCGCCAGAACACAGCAATGTGCTAAGAAAAAGGGACATCGGGGTAAAAAGAACATGCGCAAGGCTCTGACTTGCCTAAACTTGACCATGATTGTGACAGAAAGGCCGTTTTGGCCTTATGGTTAATACATATACATAAAAGTGCGTTTACTGCAATCATTATACGCTTTAATGGGAATAAAGAAGCGTCAATATAACCTTTACGTAGCTCTTTTATTTAACAGCATATGTGCGCAGCTTATGGCATAGATAATTTTTAACGAAGGTTTGTATTTCTTTGCGTGCTACAGAATTAACTGTTAGCTCTCTGTGAATGTGCACAGGTAACAGAACGTACGGCAGGTGAATGCCTCTAAACATGTCACACTGGTCATTATATAAACGTCGTTATATAACCTAAGATGCGGTGGTGGGAGTGGCAATGGTGCTGGTTAGGGCAGTGTTAGCTGGCACATAGTTCCAGCTGCCGGGTGCCTAAAACTGCCAAAACTACCCTTCTGTGGCAATCATGGTCAAGTTCAGGCAAGTCAGGGCCTCATGCATATTCGTTTTATGCTGATGTCCCTTGTTTGTCTGATTATGTCTGATGTTTAATAGTAGGGCCTGCAATGACTAAAGAATGCCATGAATGTTGCATGATACATTTAACACTTAAAAATGGATTGCTATAAATAATAAATATTGGCTGTATACAGGCTTAAAATTACTAGCTGTGTAGGAGTGTAAAATATATCTGCTGTTAAAGGGCCCCTGAAACGGTTCGGACAAATTTTGTAGACGCGTAGGGTACAGCTTAAGTAGAACATTCGCACCACAATTTAGGTGAAGCGTTACGTAATGATGGAGCTACAAGCGATTAGAAGCTACCCTCCTCCCTAGCCATGCTTTTCCTCCTCAACTCGTTCGCCGAGCGAGTGGGGCGACGCTCCGCCTTCACTGGTTCAGCGTCACGATGCGACGTCACATCGTCCACTTCCGGTTGTTTTGGAGCCCGCCCCCGCCCGCGCGAGACCGCTCCGCTAGCCGCTTGGCCGTCGACCCCAAGCGAGAGCTATCGAAGCAGCGTGCGTTGCGAGCATTCTGTCGTAGCTCCGAACGTGTCTTGTATTCCGGTAACCACAGGCAAGCTGGTCATTTTGGCAAATGACTGTAGGCATAAACTCAAGCTGATGAAGGAACTTTAGCGTAGAAGTACGTGAGCGGCCTGATCGGTCTGCACGGTCCATACACTTGTTGGTGCAGCGCTTAACCAGCCAAACAAAGCGCTGATATTGCTCTAACCAAGTGTAAAACATTTTAAACATTTATAAAAACAACGTGTTCATGATTACACTCCTGCGAAAAATACACACCAGCAGCAAAGAAGAATACACTTCGTTGCTGCTACTGTGTATGGTTGAGCTCTGTGCCACCAGGTGGCTGCACCATGCAGACTATTCGCATTTGCCCTTCTACTCATCTCATGGCTCATCCCGTTACGGCAAAGTCAAGCGGCCAGACTCTGTCCCCTTGCGCTTGCGTTTTCCCTAATACCGGACTCGGGAAACGCTATTGCGTTAGTAATCTTCCGGTGTAAAGTGACGGCCACAAACGCGCAAATCCTGGCGCCGATCGGATAGCGGCAGTCCGATGCGCAGCAGCCAGTTCGCTCGTACGCTGCCTTGCAGAGGGACACGATGTCGCAGCTTGAGATATTGCCAGTCGCAACGTTTGCAGTCCACAAGGCAACAAAGCCGAATCATAGGGCTCGCGAAAAGACTGAGACCGACTCTGACCGCGGAGCTCTCTTCAAAGTGGAGTACGTTGTAACACAAGCAGACGACACATGCTGTGTGCCGGAAGTGCTTAAGTGTACTGAAAAATTATTCTTTTGCATTCTCTTTATGTTACTTTCTTTTCATAAAAACAAATTAACTAACATTACAACTATTACGAAGATCATTTGTTTACCATAAAGTTGGAAAAATTATCGATCACGCGCCCTTGTCAGCCAATCGGATAGCTCGCCCCACTGACGTCGTATGGGCGATTTCGGTCATATGGGTAGGGGCGGCTTAAAATTCCGCCGAGCAGTGCGCTGCGATCGGCAGCGATGTGCATATTTAAAACCTTATAATAAATTACACGCTTTACGCGGAGCACTTAGATGTGTCAATTAATGATCAGAAGGACCTACCCTAACGACTGAATACGTTTGTAGAAAATCGTCAAAAGCGTTTCAGGGTCCCTTTAAAATTACAAGCTTATAAGTGATGTTTGTCGTTGCTGAAATGCATGAGGAGATGAGAAGATCAAGCATTTGAACTGGTGTGGTCTTTTACCAAGCACTCTGGGCCTTTCCATAGCCATTACGCACAATGGTTTGGAAGCTGGCGCTCCATGTGCACTGCAGCATTGCAGCTTAAGCCTTGAACTGGGCAATGCTATGATTTAAGACTTTGAAGACACTGTATATATATCCAGCATACCTACACTACTGAGAAAAGTACCTGACATTTTTGTTATTGAAAAGTAGATTGTTGCCAAGGAAAAGGGCTGTACTGAAAGGTAAACAGGTGTACATTATATCGCACTTTCTGTCACAGCCTATGCAAGGCTGATAGTATTTGCCAAATAAATAAATAAAAACAAAGATATAATGTAATAATAAATTATTGTTATGCTGTTTTATGGATAGACCTATTTTATAGACATGTCTTATGGCTAGGCTACCTGTTCTCCATAAAGACATGGAGAACAGGTGGACCCTCCAAACTTGTTGCATGTTGATGACTCACTGCTCATCAGAACGTAAGAATGTGTACATGCCATCCGTTTTTATTCTCCACATTCCAAATTCCAGCCACCTTGCGTGTCTTTCCATTGGGATCAGGCTGCACTAAGTGTAGAAAGTCAAAAAACAAAAAAGCAAAATCTGATTGCCAAACAAAACATGCGTCCAAGTGTGTATGCTGCTCACTAGACTTGGAATACCGGATCCCGTTATATTGTGACGAGGTGTAACATGAGAGTGCAGAAGCACCACCCTCCATTCACTTCGTCTCGACTGCCTTACTATTTGGCCAGTTACTATCACTCATGTGGATGTAACCCCATTCTCATCACACACTTATGCTTTCCCATCATTGTAACAAATTAATGAGTGAAATAACTGAAACATTTTGTATCAACAAATTACGAGAAAAATGTATTGGCCAGGCTTAAATTGCGACTCTTGTGACCAAGAAATGCAGTTATCTAGATGTGTGTCCTAGAGGGAAATGAATTATTGTTACGTTTTTATTTTTGTACATGTCTACCATTCTCTAACATTGTTTTGTTATCACGTGGCTTTGTGAATCTACTTTTGCGATTTATTTTTCTCGTTGTGTATACTGTTGCTTCAGGACATACATATATCTATGTATATATTAGCGTTTTCCTTAAACAAATATTTTTCTTGTGTATACAGTGCCAAGTCTTTACTTTCTTCACCTCTCTTCTTTTGTCTGTGTTACATCGTGCTTCCAAGCAAGGCATCGCTATAAATCTGCACCCCCTTGCCCATTTTTCAGTTATTCTGCACTGTGTGTAATTCATTACTGACGTTTATATATTCCATGTATCTTGCAAATTGCTTCTGACCATTTTACGCAAGAAAAGCTTTAGGTCCGTGAATGAAACGTGAACTCCACTTTCAGGGCCTCTATAAGTGATGGATGCTTCTTCCTAATCTGTGAGCCAGAGATGTATCCTAGGCAGCCTCTACAGGGGGGCCCACTTCAAAATTTGCAAAAAAGAAGGGGGACCTCATTGCACACTATGAGTGCTAAAATGCCAGCATTCTCAGGGGAAGCCTGGGCCCTCAGGACTCGGACTCTGCCGGTGCTGCAAGCTCATTTCATTCTAAGCCATGGCGAGCAGGCACCATACGCAATTAGGCCATGCACAGATACTTGTGTAACTAGCTTAGTACCGCGTTTTTGTGGTTTTTATATGTTTTCATTACTTTCACTGTGCTAAGGCAGTCAATGTGTAGTAATACAGCTTTATGAATGCTTGTGCCTATAATATATTTTATGGGGAAAATAAATGTTAGTGCTTTGCTTGTAAGGATGCTTGTTTGCCAATTAACAGCCTCACGTGCTTTAAAAGAAGGTCCCAGTGCTGCAAACAATGCTCTTGCTTGTGATTTGGAGGCGTCAGTGATGAACTCTGAGCATGTATACTTCTATTTCAGTTCTAAGTATAGCAGTTGCATATATGCACACCTAGCACGTGCTTGGAAGCTTAAGGAATGAGGTGTCGCACTCTTTGCATTGTTACTGTTAAGGTGGCAAATGCTTAGCATGGGTCATTAAACGATTTCCAAGGATCGATCTGTCCAAGATCTGGCAACAATGCTCTTAACATGCATTGTGAATGGCAGTCTGCATGTTGGCCGTGTAAATAGCTCAGAGTATTTGACATGCCATCTACTACAGTGTGGCAAGAGTGTTCAGAATCTGAGTGAATGTTAGCATGAGGCTACTAAGTGGCGCACTTGACTGGGGATGCAGAGGTTGAGGGAGTAGTGGGGAGGTGGGGGGTCGAGGCTTTGCCAGCCACATACAGACATCTTGGGGAAGGGGGGATGTGCCCTTCGTGCCCCCCCTCTGTATATGCCACTGACATTGCTACAGGAGGTGAGCACTTGGGGCACATTTCTTAGTCAGCTTTAGGCGATCCCTAAGCCCAAGTGATGGATTGTCTAAGGGCTGCTCCCGGACAAAATCTCTGAAGAGATATTTCCTGTGTCCGGGTAAGGTCACAGGCAAGGAGCAGACTTATCGGGGAAGTAAGGCACATATATACGTGTCCCACCAGAGGCAAGACTCCAGTGCGTGGTGAAGAGCATGGGGATTACAGTTAGGTTAGATGGAGGAATACAGTTAGGTGTCACAAATGAGGCAGTTGATTGAGCCAGTTCGTCTGCCCAAATGGTTGAACCAATTCCATCTGTGCCCTTGTACTCAGTGCACCTCAATACTGATATGTAAGGAAGTGTAGAGTCTGTGAATTTATTGACAGATTTGTAGCATTCTTAACTGTAACTTGTTTGAGCTGCTTCACTGCAGTAAGGGACTGAATATTTTATCATAAGTGATACCACTCAACATCACTATTGTGATGTTGGGTGCTGTACAGATGGACTAGATGGCATCATGAGAGGCTTGCAATGCAATTCAAGTAGTATGGTGAGTTGGGCATTTCTGCCTTGTACGTGACGAAAAAGCCGATAGCGGGGTGAGATGGGCTCACATAGTTTTGTTGTGTTCAGCATGTCACAGATGCTTATTTCTGGTAAGCCTCACAAGATTCCATAGTGCCATGTTGTGTAACAAGATTTTTTTATATCTGCAAATATGTAGTTAGAAAGAACCTGATGGGGCTCAGTGTATACCGATTGTCATTGATCGTCAACTTGCCCCCCCTAAAGCCGCATTGATACGGCTTATTTAGCTTTCTAGAGAGTGTACGAGATGATGCGATTTATCATTTACTCGAAGACTTGGCATAGACAGCTACAGTAAGTGTCACAGACCTGTTGCTAGCTGCCAAAGATGAATCCTAATCTTGCTCCTTGAGAAGAGAAATTACAATGGCTTTCTTTTTTATGCAGAACGAAGATGCCTGAAATGACTGCAGATATTGTTCTATAATTTAAAGAATCATTAGTGTTTCAGGATGCAAGTGTTTTAATATCTTGTGTATGTATAATTCCATCAAGTGCCAGGGGCAGACTTAATACAGAAATTTAAGGAGGCTTTAAGCTCAGAATGATAATAGCTATAATGTTGAGCATATTTGAAGTTTACTTGTTTTCGTTCAGCAATTTCACATAAAAGAATCTTAATAATGTGCATCACTATAGGAAATAGGTTCGAAATGTGAAGCTCCTACTCTCCCCAGGTGCATTCTTTGCCTGACCTCGTAATGTGTTCCCTGAATTGGTAATTGGCCAATGGCAAAGCATGGGTTTGCTTCTGTTTAAGCCTTCCAAGCTCAACAAGCAACCACGACTGGGTCATCGTACCTTTCACTATACATTATCTTGAACACATAATCAAGATCTTCGGGACCGGCCCAGTTTACTATTACTCTTTCAAGGATCCGCTCAATTTACTCGACGATAAGCACGAGGACGCGGCTAATCCCGGGAACGCAGGAAAAGAAAGCTTCTGTTTATAATTGAGCACAATAGTGGCGGCCGCATCGGTTTCTCCGCGATGCGAGTCAGTAATATTTGCGCAGCGATGATGACATTAAGACGCACGGCGCTGCAGGAAAAGGGGTGTCAAAACTCGTTCACTGGTTGCTTCGATCTCGAAAACGAATCGTGGTGACCGACTTTTGTGGTAGACAGCTAGCAATGAACTCGTATGGGCCCGACCCTTTGAGGAAACATTCGAGTGACAGTGCGAAGACTGCAGTTTCACGTATCCGTCACACTATATATAAATCCGTATTGCGGCGTTCGGAGACTGCTGTAAACACAGCGTGTGGCGACGTAAACGTGGGCATGTACGCTTGCAGCGCTTGTCGTCTGCTGCTCCAGAGAGGAAACAGGGGAGAAGCGTGCGTGTGCTTGCGGCCCCACCACATTCCTCGGGCTCTCGGGTGACGCACGAGACGCTAAAAAAATTGCTTTCCATCTCTGCAGGCACCTGATAGATAGCATAATATTTTTCTGCCTTGTAATATTGAACGCTGACTATTATTATAGAGAAACGCATGGCAGTATAGTTGAAATCATTTTGCGTTGATGTCTTTAATCAAAATGTGTACATTAATGAACGCATAAGACAACTTCCTTTCATATATTTCCAAGTTAAACGCTTTGTTTAGTAAGATTTGATCTATTTCAATTGTTTTTAGTTTAATTTATTAAAGTGACGTCACTTCCGTGCGTTGCAGGAGTCGATTCTGTGTGGAGTCGTCTGGGGAGCACCGCGTTGCACGAGACGCTGCCCCACACTTTCTTCTAGCGCGCGGAGAGGGTAGGGCCTCTTCTCGGTTCTCCCTGTGTTCTGTGGTTTTTCTTCCTCATGTCCAAAGGTAACGACATCTCACTCCTCCTCCTATGGCTGCGCTCCTTCTCTCGGCTCCTCCCAGGCGCCGACAGTGGCGGGACCTAGGCCGGGTACAGCCAGCAGACGCTCCCAACGTTCGCCCCTTTGGCGCGCAGTGCCCTGCGCTCCTGGAGAATTTGGTTGTTGCGTTTACGACAGGAGCGGTTCATGAATGAGTTACTTCAATAACTGCTGGGATCCACGTTGCACTGCTTTATCGAAGTTGCCGTGTCAATGGTGGAGGTGGTGTGCGCAAGCTAGCTAACGGAGTGTTTTTTCTCGAACGCCGCCTTTTTATCAGCTTTATTTGAACTTGAACGCAGCCAAGAGAAATTGGAACAACATAGGCTTTGTATGGAGACATTTACTTATTACTTTTTTAGAGCACGGACGTGGCGTCTAGGTTTTATATGAACCAGTGGTGGCGTACTTCTTCCATAATATACTCTGTCAAAGGCACGTTTGCTCGTACTGCAAAAAAGCTTGGTAACGCATCTGACCTTAATTTTTTGATGCCGCAATACCGAAAGATTTACCTTTCAAATTGGTCTTCTGTGAAGTGATCCTAAGATGAAGAAACTAAGATTTGGTATGTCACAGCTCTTTAAGAAATGATGCAAGGCAGGGAAGAAAATATTGACACGTGTACTTAACTTTATCGGGCGACCACGTTTCGCCGCCTAACAAATGTTATCGCACAGCGCAGGACGCGCCTGCATGTAAAAGAAGTTCTGGAATGTTATCGATGGTTCCGTCCACTGTCTTTCACAGCAACTTGTTTAATCTGATTGCATCTATGCGCGACGCGAATAGTGTAGAACTTTGTGGAAGACACGCGGGTCCCAGCGGTTAATCTGGAACATTCGACGACCGATCTATAAAAGCCGACGCGCTTGACCCGCTGATCAGATTTTCGACGTTCGCCGACCGTGTTCGCCGCTGTCGTTGAGCTATATGTGTAGCCGGTTTTGTGGGCACAGGTTCACCCTATAAAAGTTAGTTTTGTCGTTCACAGTATTGCTACTGTGTTCTTCAACGTCACCACCACGTGACATCTGGTGGAGGTGCTTTACGTTCATGTACCGGACGCCCCCGACAAGCCGTAATCCAAGTCCGGACCGCAAAGACAACACCAACGTCGTCCAAGAACACCGAGCAAGCCGCCGGCTGCAGCAGCTGCCCCCGGAACACGGTCTTCTACCAGATACGACCAAGAAAACAGTCCAAGAAGATCGTCCAGAAACGACCAAGAAGACATCCCCAATGGCAGCCGCAGCGCCCCCAATAATTCTTCAGCCCCCCCAGCCCAGGGAACCACCGACATTCCGCGGTTTCACATTTGAGGACCCGAAAAGCTGGCTGGAAACGTATGAGAGGGTGGCTACGTTTAACAGCTGGGAAAGCGAGGACAAGCTGCGACATGTCTATTTTGCATTGGAGGACGCCGCCAGGACGTGGTTCGAGAACAGAGAAGCCACCTTAACAACCTGGGACCTGTTCCGAAGCGCCTTCCTGCAGACATTCGCAATCGCCGTACGCCGAGAACGAGCCCAAGCGCTATTAGAAACCTGGGTGCAGCTACCTAATGAGACAACCGCGATCTTCACGGAGGAAATTAGCCGTCTATTCCGCCACGCCGACCCTGAAATGCCCGAGGAGAAGAAAGTCCACCTACTCCGGCGTGGTGTGAAGGAGGAACTTTTTGCCGGGATGGTACGAAGCCCACTGAAGACCGTCGAAGAGTTTCTTCGTGAGGCCATCAGCATTGAGAAGACACTCGAGATGCAAAACCGGCAATTCGACCGCCGCACCAACTCTACAAAATATGCCGGAGTTGAATCACTGGCCTCCGACGACCTGCGCGAGGCTATCAGGGCAGTCGTACGAGAGGAGCTTCAGATGAACTTCCCGTCGTCGCAGCCTAAAGTGGCCTCGATCGCTGACATCGTCAAAAATGAGGCTCAGCGGTCGCTTGGAGTTCTGGAGGTGCAACCTCAATTGCCGCAACCCCAGCCAGAAGCGATGACCTACGCCGCCGTCGCACGCCGACAAGGTCCTCCTCCGCGACCGCCCCAAGGCCCTGTAACGCCGCAATTCCGTCGACCACCGCCGCCACCGCCGCCAGCATGCCCACCCGTCGCCCAGCGCAGCTACCCGAGGAAGACAGACGTTTGGCGCGCTCCTGACGACCGCCCGCTCTGCTACCACTGCGGAGAAGCGGGACACGTCTACCGACGATGTCCATACCGGGAGATGGGACTGCGAGGTTTCGCCGTCAACGCTCCGCGCCCGCAGCAAGGTGAACGCCCTCGCGATATCGCTGACTACCTCGCCGCTACTCAGTGGAGCTCTCGACGACCGTCGCGTTCGCCATCACCAGGCCGCTACCTGTCGCCGCAGCGCCGACCATACACTGGCCCAGCCCGGGGCCGGTCAGCGAGCTCATATCCGGAAAACTTGAAGCAGCAACCGATGGAGGTGCGGTTGCTGTTCGTCGAACTGACGAAGATCCTCCGCCGCCGACGAAGACGCCGAAGAGACTACCTCCACGACATAACGACACGCCGCCGTCCCGATGAAGTCTGGAAGCGAAGAAGGCGACGACGAAAGACGACCTGACGACGTCGCATACCAGCCGCAGGTCAACGCGACGCAGTCGTGATCCGACGCCAAGACCGAACTGTAATGCAAGACAAAGAACCACCGACCTCGACGTGCTTCTCGACGGCCTCGCAGTCACCGCCTTAGTCGACACAGGGGCTGATTATTCCGTCATGAGTGGACACATCGCCGCCCACTTGAAGAAAGTTAAGACTACGTGGGAAGGCCCTCAAATTCGGACCGCTGGAGGACACCTCATAACGTTGACTGGAATGTGCACGGCAAGAGTTACCATTCACGATCGGCCTTACCTTGTGACCTTCGTTATCCTCCAACAGTGTTCACGAGACGTCATTCTCGGCATGGACTTCCTCAACCAACACGGCGCAGTCATCGACCTGTAGTCGAAGTCAATAACGCTGTCGGAAGATCATGCGATACCGCCGGAGAGTCTACCTAGTCACCGCGCCTTGAGTGTGCTTGAAGATCAAGTGAGCATCCCGCCTCGCTCGAGCATTATAATTTCTGTCGGCACCGAAACACCCGCTGACGTAGAAGGCGTCATCGAAGGCGACCAATGTCTACTGCTAGACCGTGAAATTTGCGTCGCCAGAGGGATCGCTCGACTTCGTGGAGGAAAAACTGAAGTGTTGCTGACAAACTTCAGCCAGGAGTTCAAGCACATCAACAAGGGCACGACGATCGCGTACATCGAGGAAATTCTGGAAACCAGTAATGCGTTTGTCCTCTCGTATTCCGTCGCATCTACCCCGACGACCATGGTTCCCTAACCAGACTATGACATTATTCCAAGTCTCCCCGTGATTAAGTAACAGCAGCTCAGAAGTCTGCTCCGACGATACAAAGGCTGCTTTTCGACGTCATCGAGGATTCGACAAACACCAGTCGCCAAGCATCGCATAATCACCGAGGATTGCGCTCGACCACTCCGCCAGAGCCCTTACCGAGTTTCGCAGCCAGAACGTGAAGCTATAAGAGAACAAGTCGACGAAATGCTGCGCGACGACATCATCCAGCCGTCGAAAAGCCCGTGGGCATCCCCTGTTGTCCTGGCGAAGAAAAAGACAGAACCTTAAGTTTCTGCGTCGATTATCGTCGTCTGAACAAGATCACGAAGAAGGACGTATACCCCCTCCCAGGGATTGACGACGCACTGGAAAAGGCTCTGCAACGCTAAATAGTTCTCGTCGATGGACCTCAAGTCTGGCTATTGGCAAATAGAAGTCGACGAAAGAGATCGCGAAAAGACGGCCTTCATCCCCCCAGACGGCCTCTATGAGTTCAAGGTTATGCCATTCGGACTGTGCTCGGCGCCTGAAACGTTCCAGCGCGTGATGGACACTGTTTTAGCAGGATTGAAGTGGCAGACCTGTCTCGTTTACTTGGATGACGTCGTCGTCTTCGCCGAAAATTTCGACGATCACCTGAGGCGGCTTGCGACAGTACTGGAGGCCATCAAGTCATCAGGGCTCACTCTGAAGCCGGAAAAGTGCCGATTCGCTTACGGTGAGTTTCTGTTCCTAGGCCACGTAATCAGCAAATCTGCTGTCCGCCCAGATCCACAAAAGACAGCTGCCATCGCACAGTTCCCGCAACCCATCGACAAGAAGGCAGTGCGTAGATTCCTTGGCATGTGAGCCTACTACAGGCGCTTTGTCAAGGACTTTTCACGCATCGCTGAGCCGTTGACACGTCTAACTAAATGTGATGTTGAGTTCAAGTGGGAAACGCCGCAGTCCGACGCATTTGAAGAACTAAAACGACGAATGCAGTCGCCGCCGGTACTTGCACACTTCGATGAGTACGCCGAAACAGAAGTCCATACTGACGCCAGTAGCCTAGGCCTCGGTGCCGTTCTAGTCCAGAGGAGAAACGGAGTCGAAGAGGTGATAGCTTTTGCTAGCCGGTCGCTGTCAAAAGCGGAAGGCAACTATTCTACGACTGAAAAGAATGCCTCGCCATCGTTTGGGCTACAGCTAAATTTCGCCCTTATCTATATGGCAGGCCATTCAAAGCCGTCAGCGACCATCACGCGTTGTGTTGGCTAGCGAATATAAAGGATCCTTCAGGACGACTGGCGCGGTGGAGCTTCAGACTACAAGAATACGACATCACTGTAACCTACAAGTCTGGAAGAAAACACTCCGATGCGGATTGCCTATCACGCGCCCCCGTTGACCCGCCGCCGCAAGATGACGAGAATGACGACGCATTCCTTGGAATGATAAGCGTGGAAGACTTCGATGAACAGCAACGGGCACACCCGGAGCTAAAAGGCGTCGTCGAATATTTGGAAGGGCACACCGACGTTGTCCCCAGGGCATTTAAGCGCGAATTATCCTCCTTCACGCTTGAAAACAATATACTCGTGAAGAAGAACTTCTCACCAGTTCGCGCCAACTACCTTCTTGTTGTTCCGTCGGCGCTGCGACCAGAAGTACTGCACGCCCTAGATGACGATCCAACCGCTGGGCACCTCGGTTTCTTCCGGACGCTATCGAGGATACTAGAAAGGTATTACTGGCCGCGCCTAACAGCCGACGTCGCCCGTTATGTCAAGACATGCCGAGACTGTCAGCGACGCAAGACACCACCGACAAGGCCAGCGGGACTACTACAACCGATCATGCCTCCTTACCGACCTTTTCAGCAGATCGGGATGGACTTGTTGGGACCGTTTCCGACATCAACTTTCGGAAATAAGTGGATCGTCGTGGTGACGGACTATCTCACCCGCTTCGCTGAAACTAAAGCTCTACCGAAAGGCAGCGCAGCCGAAGTGGCGAAATTTTTCGTCGAGAACATCCTGCTGCCACATGCTGTTCCAGAAGTCCTCATCACCCACAGAGGAACGGCTTTTACAGCAGAGCTCATGCAAGCCATTCTGCAATACAGCCAGACAAGTCACAGGACAACTGCCTACCATCCGCAGACGAACGGTCTCACGGAGCGCCTGAACAACAGCCTTGCCGACATGCTTGCAATGTACGTCGACGTCGAGCACAAGACGTGCGATGCGCTCCTGCCGCACGTAACATTCGCTTACAACACGGCGGTGCAAGAAACAGCACAGATCACGCCATTCAAGCTGGTTTACGGCAGGAAACCGACGACGACGCTCGACGCCATGCTGCCGCACGTCACTGACGAGGAAAATCTCGACGTCGCTACCTATCTCCAGTGCGCCGAAGAAGCCCGACAGCTCGCCCGGCTGCGGATCAAGAACCAGCAGAATACCGACAGCCGACACTACAACCTCCGACGACGCTTCGTCGAGTACTAGCCCGGCGACCGTGTTTGGGTATCGACCCCGATACGCCGACGAGGGCTCATTGAGAAACTACTCCGACGCTATTTCGGACCCTACAAAGTCATCCAACGTATTGGCGCTCTGGACTATGAAGTCGTGCCAGACGGCTTTTCGCATTCACAGCGGCGCCGCGCACTGTCAGAAGTAGTCCACGTGGGGCGTCTTAAACCATTTTACGGACGCTAACGAGATTCCTTATTTTGTTGTTCTCTTTGCTAGGGATGTTTTTCTTTATTACTTTCGTTTGTCTGCAGCATCGGGTCGATGCTTCTTAAGAGGGGGGTATTGACACGTGTACTTGCCTATCTTTATCGGGCGACCACATTTCGCCGCCTAACAAATGTCGCACAGCGCGGGACGCGCCTGCATGTAAAAGAAGTTTCTGGAATGTTATCGATGATTCCGTCCACTGTCTTTCACCGCCACTTGTGTAATCTGATTGCATCTATGCGCGACGCGAATAGTGTAGAACTTTGTGGAAGACACGCGGGTCCCAGCGGTTAATCTGGAACATTCGACGACCGATCTATAAAAGCCGACGCGCTTGACCCGCTGATCAGATTTTCGACAACCCCCGACCGTGTTCGCCGCTATTGTTGTGCTATATGTGTAGCCTGTCTTGTGGGCACAAGTTCTCCCAATAAAAGTTAGTTTTGGCGTTCATAGTATTGCTACTGTGTTCTTCAACGTCACCACCACGTGACAATATACACGGTGACATTTCACAAATAATTGGCGACAAATAACGGCGACACTAACGCCGAGGGCAGAAATGAGCCTGGAGTGTCCATTAATTGCTACTGCATTAAAAGACGCTCCTAGCACACGCAGGGACTACTCCGGTTTCTGGCGATTGATAGAAACCTCGAGCCGTGACTTAAAAGGCGCTTTAAGCAATGACCGTGCGGGCTGCAGCGTGCGGCTGGACGAATTACGAGCGGTAGGGGTGTAACTCTGACGTGGCGCAGCACGCATGCCATCTGGTTTCTATCACCTACGTTCTGCATTATCCCACACGCTTTGCTTATTCCATGTGAAAGTACCATTAATAATATTTGGGGTTTTACGTGCCAAAACCACTTTCTGATTATGAGGCACGCCGTAGTGGAGGACTCCGGAAATTTTGACCACCTGGGGTTCTTTAACGTGCGCCTAAATCTAAGCACACGGGTGTTTTCGCATTTCGCCCCCATCGAAATGCGGCCGCCGTGGCCGGGATTCGATCCCGCGACCTCGTGCTCAGCAGCCCAACACCATAGCCACTGAGCAACCACGGCGGGTGTGAAAGTACCATTCTGTATGAAAAAGCTTTTAAAGTGAATAGCTCTATTACACTCTTACCCACGTTTCGTGGTTGTTGATGGTGTATCTCACGATTTTTTCTTTTGCTGATTTGGTAAAGACACGGTGGAAAACACTACGCTAAAATGGATAATTTGTGTAAATGTGTGACAAAACGCAATGAAATTTCGAAGCTGTAGCTGTCGCCTTGTGCATCCTATGAGTGTATGGCTATGTTGTTGCTTCTGTGAACTGTAGCGAAACTCAATTGGGGCTGCCGTTGGCAATGCGAGGGTTATCGGATACGGCGGAGCTTGGGGCCGAATATTTAAAGAACGGCTGATTTAAAAAAAAACGGTAGCTGTGCACTATGACGTAACCAAGCTCGGCATGTTTTCATGTTGAATTGTGAACGCTATTAGAGTGAAGGTTTGCTCCAAAGAAAAATGCGGCACGTAGAGTCGAGTTCGGTATTAAAGCGATAGCCCTGTCCCCGGCAATACACTATAACTGTTGCTGGCGACAACAGCCCGTCCGCAAAGCACGAAGAGCTTTCCCGCTTTCAGTGCGGCGACTCGTGCAGTCCAGCTGCACGGCACCCATTCATGCTCAAAGATGATGCAGATAAGTAAGCGCGGCGATAAGGATGAGTGTGCATACTGATGAAGTGAGATTGCGGCTGCGGACGAAGCGGTAAGATGGGCTTATTAAGGATGCTCTACTGCTGCCGTGAGAACGCGCCTTTGGCGATACCGATGGCACAAGAACCGATGCAAGTGGTATGCGTTGTCGCCGCCAGGTGGGCTTCGTTGCATCGAGAAGAACGATTGATATCACTTGTCAATGACGTGACGGCGCTTGGTCAATGGCGGTACGAGGGGAGCCAGGAAAAGGAAGACACCGCGATAGCGTTTACTACCCTAGCGTTTATATCACTATCCCTCAGTATACATAAACCCAAGCCCAGAGTTCACTTTAGCTCGCCTAGGAGATTTGAGATTTAGTTTATGGTGAATGAAAAAAAATAATAATAACGACAATACGTGAGCCACGGAATGCCGATTCCACCGTCAATCTGCACCAAATTGACTGCAATGCCAGCTATTTAGCATGTGAAAACTTTTCTACAAAAGCAAAGGAACATTCTCATCACTTAGACTTAAACTTAGCGTTGGATTTGACGTAAAGCATTCGTTGGTGTTGTTCTTGTTGTTACAGAATTATGAATTTATTCAATAAGTAGTAATGATGTTAGTTCTAGTTCGTTTGTAATAGTAGTAGTAGTAGTAGTATTACTAGTGGTAGTAGTATTAACAGCAGCATTGGGGATGGTCTTGGTAGTAATAGTAGTAGCGATTATTACCGTTGTTACTATCGTTTTTACACGGTCGTGGAAACGGCCAGTGGTGGTTGCTCAGAGAAAACGATGGACCGGAGGTGAAAATGGATGAAGTAGAAGAAACGAAACGGACGCTACCTTTGAGAGGGAGACACTGGAACACCTAAATCAATAAATAGGGTAGGTAACTTCGTCCTTATTGATTTGGAGGCTCCTGTGGGGCCGCGCCTTCTGTTACAGATGTCTGGCAGAAAAGGAATGCAGTTCTGGGAGTGCAACGCTTTTTAGTTATAAATCATTATCCGTCCCCCATTTTCAGAAGATGGAACCCGAAATCAGAGGGCCGCAGTACATGTTGTAGAAGTAACATAGATATGACGCTCAACGATCGTACCAACGACCGCTTACTGCTTACGTTAGGAGCATTAAATGCCCATTATACACTCGAACAGCAAATTCGCCGTATGATGAGGCTCGCACATCAGCAAATTTATTCCTAAGCATCGGGTTTCTCAAAACGCAAGGAGGTCTTGGCTCGGTAGTAGGACTTTACAGACATTTTAACACAGGTGAGAAATGCCACAGATGTAGATCTATTCCAAATTGCCGTGAAACGCTTGTGGATATGTGACGATGTATTGTGTCTAGAGAAAGTAATTTTTATTGTGGATACGTAGCTTTAAGCAAACGTGAATAATTTGTAGGATAACTTTACATAAGCAAAGCAAAGCACAATTGCGGTGACAAAGAAAATGATCTTGTTGTATACCTGTAATTTTAGCTGAGCTGCGCTATAGGCTGTATTTAAATGTTTCTCTACCCAATGCAACCTTACACGGTCTTGTTGTTTAAGTTGTTCCACCTAACTTTATTCCATCTATTGTGTGTTACCGGATTACCTGCCATTGTTAGCCTAATTAAACTTGTGTTATGCGTTCCGCTCACAGCATGTATTATTGATATATGTACCAGTTTTTAATGTATTTGTGTATTCTGCAATGCTTTAATTGTACTCCCTCCTGCTTAGGTCCTCGAGTTGCGCAGTATGGAATCAAATAAATAAATAAGTTAATTAATAAACACTCTTTCCGACGTTAAGAGAGGCGTCTCTTCGATTCCCGGAAACCGGGCTAAGTACAGAGAGATGAACGGCTTGCCTTACCTCAATGAATAACCATTTACCTGGATTTAATGTAGCCTAGCCTCTCAGGCCATAAGCTTTGGCCAAATTAGCTGCACCAGTTCAAATAGTTAATTGTGTAATTACCAATGAACGAAACTTGTATTCTGATGGTCAAGTATGAATTTTATTGCAAAAAATAAAAACTAAAAAAATTTCCATTCAAGTTGGCTGAACATTTTAGCACCAGCGTGACATGGTAAGTGACATTAGACACATTCGTATTAGGTATCTCATCATGCTGTGGATTTGCGAGGCTGTGAGACGGCAAAAAAAAAAAGAGAAGCTGACACCTCGAGAAACAATTCCTTCACTTGTTTTGCTCAGTGTCAAATATGGGTAGTTTTCGTTGACAGATGTTAGCGACCCGAATGTGTACAGGCCGAAATTGGGATGCCGTAGACGAGGGCACGGAATAATTTAGTTCGTTTAAGGTTAACAACGTTCATTACAAGATAAAGATACACGTGCATGTAGTTTTTCTTAAATAACCGGAGCGTAATAGCGGGTTTCAACCCTATACCTCGTGCAAAGCAGCAGACCATCATAATGACCGAGTGACGGCGGTGCGTTTCGCGAATCCTAAATTGGCCGTGTATATCAGCCTATATTTAGTTTCATTACGGTATTGCCGATCATTAGCTGAGAGGCAAGGGCGCTGCATAGCGTGCCGTTTGATTAAGGACCTAAATGACTAAGGTCTTCTTCTTTTTATTTATTTATATATTTTTGTACGTACAGATCAGCCATACGGGCATTGGAGTACGGGAGGCACACAAAGGAATAAGCGAAAGCAATGGGATCACAAATAAGGTCGACAGGACCCAGTATCACTGCAGCTAAATCATAAACAAATACTTAAATGATGTATGAAAAAAAGTTTAACATACGGATAACAGGTAAATCACAGACATCACTCAAATTAGTACAGTAGACAATGCGATTTGAGCGCGGTCAAGAAGCTATTGTCATTTAATGTAACTATTGCGTTTTGTAGGCTGTTCTATTCCGATATCGTGCGTGGGAAAAAAGCTGATTTAAATACAGATGTCCGACAGGAAATTTCGCGTATTTTACAGCTATGGTCTTTTCTTCGGGAAATATACCTGGGACGTTCTAGGTAAGCTCCGTGGTCAATGCCAATTTTTTTGTTCATAATTTCGTTTAAGTGATTTATTCGGAAAGACGTACGGCGAAGCTGCAGAGAGTCCCAGCATAGCTGCCTTTTTAACGCGCTGACGCTGCTGTGACGGTCATATGACTTTAAAATAAAACGCGCCGCATAGTGTTGTATTGCTTCAAGTTTCTTTATTAGCATTTTAGTGGGTGGATCCCACACTCTTGCTGCGTACTCTAATATTGAGCGTACGTTGGAGATATACAGAACTTCTTTCACGTCGCTAGGCACATTGCGAAAATTTCTTTTAATAAAGTTTAAAACGCGACCAGCCTTCAAAGCTATATATTCGACATGCTTGTTCCAGGTTAGATTATAGGAGAAAATACACACCTAAGTATTTAACATCCTTATATGTGGCTGTTTGATGGTTATGTAAAAAGTAGCTACTGAGTATTTTTACCTCTTTTCTGCTAAAGTTAATGTGGCAGCATATTTAGGATTTAGAGTCGTATTCCATCTGCTGCACCATGCAATAATCTGATTGAGGTCCATGTGTAATGCAGCTGTATCGTCCTCGTTTTCTATATCTCGGTACAGTACACAATTATCTGCATATAGACGAATTTTTGATGTCACACCTGAGCCAATATCATTTATAAAGATTAAAAACAAAAGTGGGCCGACGACGGATCCATGCGGCACGCCAGATGTTACCGTTATGGAGTGTGATTGCGTGCCGTTGATGACGACTTTCTGAGTGCGGTCATGAAGGTAGTCTTTTATCCAGTGTAAGTTATTACTCGGCAAACCTAGGCAAGAAAGCTTAATCAACAGCAATGAATGTGATACCGTGTCAAACGCTTTTTGATAGTCCAGCAATAGGCAATCAACCAGTTTACCATAGTCAAAAGATAAGAAATAGCATGTGAAAATTCAACAAGTTGGATTACACATGACAAGCCAGCTCTGAAGCCATGCTGATAACTGACAAAAAATTGGTGATCCTGTAAATGACGAAATATGCAAGAGTAGAGAACGTGCTCCAATGATTTGCAGCACACGCTGGTTAAAGATATTGGCCTGTAATTTTCAACTCGGCATCGAGGACTATTTTTATGTGCAGGCACAACGTTCGCCGTTTTCCATTCACATGGGAAATCACTGGAGGATATTGATACGCTGAACAGTAAAACTAGAAATTTGGCGATAACTGGGGCACACATTTTAAGCACGTTACACGGAATCTTGTCAGGGTCAGTAGCTCTATTAGTTTTTAGTTCCTGTAGGAGCTTCAGGACACCTTCGTAGGAGATAATTATGTCCGACATAGTGTCTGGGCTGTGCGGGATCGGACCAGCTATAGCACATCCGGTAGGTGCAGAAAACATGGATTGAAAATAGCTGTTAAAGTGAGCAGCCTTTTCTGAATCGTCAGTAATTTGGCCTTGAAAAGTCGAGATCGTAGGAATGGAGCTTTCTTCTTTGCCAGTGGCTTTGACATCTTTCCATATTTCATTATGGTTATGGTTCAGTTTTTCACTAAGCAAGACATTGAAATCATCTTTGGAATGTTTTATCTTCAATTTGACCCGTTTCCCTATCTCCTCTACTTGCCTATATATCCCGTCATTCTTTGAGTAAATGTTCGGCGGAAAAAGCGACCTCTTTGATTCAGCAAACGCTTGATTTGAGTAGTGAACCATGGCTTGCTCCGTCTTTGTTTACTCGATAATATTTTTGATGGTACGTATTTGTCGAACAAAGAGAGCAGTTTGTTTTTAAATAGCTCCCATAGCTCATTAATGTTGGAAGTATCGGTGCAGTGTAGAAACTATT
The DNA here is from genome assembly GCF_050947875.1 of Dermacentor variabilis. Lineage (NCBI taxonomy): Eukaryota > Metazoa > Arthropoda > Arachnida > Ixodida > Ixodidae > Dermacentor > Dermacentor variabilis. Next base: position 31,698,866 of record NW_027460291.1, read on the forward strand.
CGTAGAATACTTCCAGGCAGTGCGTAATTAAACTATAATCACCCTTTTCAAAAAAGAACGCTTTGCCCGGTGGGGCTTTAATCAGATAAAATCGCAGGCATGAAACCTGTGCCAAGACGGCTTCATGGTCGCTAATCCCAGGAACAGGCAGGACAGATTCCACCAACCCATCAGAGTTTGAGAAAATCAGGTCAAGTACAGAAGCGCCCTTACCACTTCGTCTTGTAGGGAAGTCTACAAACTGATAAAGACCGTTGGCAGTGATCATGTCACTGAATTCAAGTGAGAGTGCGCCACAAGAGGACAATACTGGGGACCTGTCTAGCCAACGCACGGAAGGCATGTTAAAATCATCACCAAGTATGAAATCGGTCGTCTGGCTTTGGAGGGTACGAGAGAGTGAAATAAAACTAGCTGGACTAATACAGCTAGGGCTACGGTAATACGCAGCAAATGCAATATGTGTGGAATCATGCAGCCTCACTCGCCACCACACAGTTTCACAGTCAATGTTGGTACTCTCTATTGGAACACTTGGGAGGCATTGGTCAACTAAAAGGAATATACCACCACCGTGCCTGTCGCGGTCTCGTCTGTAAATAGTAAAAGCACCCGGGAAAACTTCGCTGCTGTTCACTGTTTCGTCAAGCCACGATTCAGTTCCGATCACTACATGAGGCTTTGCAGAAAGGATAAGGCTGGCGAGGGCGTCAAGTTGATCAGCAAAACGTTTAGCTTAGTGTGCCGGGGAGTTGCGCAATAAGTAGCGCGACATGCGAGCTTGCGAAAAGAACGGAACTATTCCTGGTTGTTGAAACTGATGTGCCGTGCTATACATACATACATATATATATATATATATATATATATATATATATATATATATATATATATATATATATATATATATATATATATATATATATATATATATATATAAGCCTTTCAGTGAAGCAGGTTTTTGAACTTTGGCGAGTTACAGGTTATGTTCTGCATTTACTACCGTCGCTTACCAAGTCCTCAGAAAACGTACTCGGCCTGTACACGGCCGCTGTGCCAAAAAAGAAAAAGTAAGAAGGAAAAAAAATTGACACTGACGTCTGCAGCAGTGAACATAATGCGACCAGGCGCCTGCATGCATATGCGCAAATGGACTCGTAAGCTGAGGCCAGCCGAGATTTAAGGACGTTAAGCCTGCGTCTGCATATCGTGAAACATTGGCCCATCAACACCATTTAGCAAGCTTACATTATTCTTTGAAAATCGGCTTATCAAATTCCGAGAAGTGCAGCGACAAAGGACGTTCTTCCTTTTATAAGACACCCAGGGAAGCCGCATCGGACAAAAAGTAGACGAGGCATGGGATGAAGAGGGGGGGTGTCGGGGGGAGAGGGGGTCAGGCCGCTTTTTCGGGAGTCAGCACCCGCCTTCTCCAGCTACGACTGAGCCTCTTGTACGCTTGTAAAACTGCTGATTCACGGTTGACCAGCCTGCCGCTAGTTTTAAGGCCAAACTACGCGCACGCCTGCCGGTGGGCAATAGGCCTAGCGTTTGCCGCGCCTGGCGAGGCATGGCGGTTTGAATGTACAAGACGCGCGCCCGCGCACGCCCACTTGCCTTACTATTGTCGCCTTCGTAGACATCGTTTCGTATTTTTGTGAGGCAGTCAGAGCACCGATATTTGTCTACAGAAGATACCTGTGCTCGCGCTGTGCTTCGACGCGTACGATCTGTCCTGCACCATCTGTCCATACGGGAGGCGCGTGGGAACGAGCTTGAACGCGCCGGCACGCGTACGTGTAGTTTGGACTTTATACGCGCGGCGGTTTTCAGATCAGCTATTTTCAGATCAGCCTCGACATCAGCTGAAAGCTAATGTCGAGGCCCTGCTTTTGCGCGTGTATATTATATATATATATATATATATATATATATATATATATAATTCTGTTTAAATCCATGTGCACTGCCTGTGTCATCGCGCCAATTCTGAATCTTGAAGGTCTGTACGGCACGTAGTGCAAAAGCGGTGAACTAGAGCCGATGCCCGGAATCTCTGGGGTTGTGCGATTTTCGAGATTAAAAAAACATAAGCGCAATAAAAAATGACTGCCTCCAAATTTCTCGCATAAATACCAACTCCTCCCAAGACTCCAATAAAAAAGTTAATTGCCGAATTTTTTAAATGTAAACTTCTGAAACTGACGTTATTAGCGGTTGGTGTCCGCCTCGCCTAAGAATTCGTCTGCAAAATGGCGCATTTTCATCCCATGGCCTTTTTATAAAAACTCTGTATAGTCCAAGAAACAGCCTGATTTAGATAACAGATTTTTTTTACACGCACCAAAATTTTTGAAATAGCCTGGGGCAGATAGCGCAATTCAATCCCTTGAAGTGTATTACTCGATAAGGCGGACATTACTTTCTCGAGCAAATTCGGAATTGAGTAATTTACAAAATTTCACTAATGCACTTTTTTACTAATTAAGTTACGGCAGATATTGTAGTCTACGAATTGCAGCTAGTCAGCTTGCAAGGCATATCGACTTGGAAAGTATTCTGAGGATGGCATATTAGTTTCGAGATATGCGCCATCAAACTTTATCCATTGAAGCACAATAGTGACCGGAACGCCAATGTATTTGATCGTACACTTTGAAAATGAAAATGTCGAAACTGGTGTAGTCCTGATAATTCGTTCCAAATGGATAAGCCTTGTGTACTCACTGGCTAAACTTCGTAAATTGCAATATGTGCCGTAAAGTAAGTAATTAAAGGGTTCATTAGTCCAAGCACGTTATTCAATTAGGCATTTTGATTTCTCGCAGAAGTAATGTCCGCCTCATCGTGTAATTGAGTTCATGGGTTTGAATAGGCCTATCTTCCACCGGCAATTTTTAAAAACATTGGTGCAGCTAATAGAAAACACCTGGTAGGTACGCTGCGTGGTGGATGTGTGGGTGAACTAATCAAGAGCTTGCATTCATAAAGCTGCTCTTCAGTAAGCGTCCTCCGTTATCTGCAGTAGATGCGGTAATCTTGTCGTTATCACCACAACCGCTTTTTGGAATGGCAATCACCTGAGCGCCTCCCAATAAGGTGAAATAAGTTTTGCGAATACGCAGGGACGCCGCGACTACATTTTCGAAAGTATACTTACGCAAACATTGCAAGAGGAGGTGTGACACAGTGGTGCTGCTGGTTATTAGCGAAGGCGCACGGCCAACGGCAAACAGCTCTTACAAATAGAAAACTTTCTGAATTCGGCCGCAGGGCTCGTATTCCCTAATCTTATGAGGCAGCGTATTTCTTATGACGTAAGACCTTAATTATGTGATTACAACAAAATGTATTGATTCATATCTCACCGGTGGCTTCAAAGATCCTGGACCAAAGTGATGACCCGAAGCAACTAACGGTGAAAGCTTTCAGGCCGTACTTTATGATGTATATATGTGGGTGAGAAACGCTTGCCGCACCATGCATAATAAAATAGTTGCAGCACTGACTGGTCCTTGCATGGAGAATTTTTTCTTGTCTGCTTAGAATCGTCTCTGGTAAGCACCTATGCACCGAAACAAAAGTTATACTCGAAGAGAGCATCCAGTGCGTGAGAGCATTTCACTCTGTTCAGATGGCGCACGCCGGTAGGCCTATTGTTTAGCTTTCACTATATTTTGTTTAATAGGCAGTTATACAGTGTTCAGGAATGCAATGCTGCTACACTGTCACATTGTTCGCAAGTAAAAGCAGTCAGCTCCACTAAAGAAACAAAAAAATTGAACTCAATGTTTAGAACACCTGTGCTCAAAAAGGCCTAGTTGTTTGGCAGGTGAACTATGGCTATTATGTTTAATATGATATAGTGAAGACTGCATATTTGCACACTCACAATAGTTAAAATCTCTGCGTCGTACAGAACGCTTCATATATTCTCCCTGACGTCCTCAAAGATGTTTCTCTGATTAAGAGCAATTGGTTCACGTCAAGCCGTATTCAACGGTTCCCACACACTTTCTATGCTTCTTAGTCTTAGTCCTGGAAAAACCAGCCGTGAAAATCTCCAGGGACCGAGGACGGACAATCGAATTCCACCACAGCCAACTGCCGGAAGCTCTGTGCATCAAGCACGACGAGGGCCAGCTTCTTTTCCTTGTCCTCTTGAAGCAGAGAACTTAGAACGACTCCATCGTCCTCTTCGATGGAACCTGGTCTAGGAACAAAGACTGGTTCGGACGGGTACCATCCTTCTCTTTCCCAGCGCAGCCATTCGCCAGTGATGACGTCAAGCTTGGATAGAAACATCCTGTGTTCCTGACCCGGAACATTGCTAATGCAGTAGACGAACCGATATGGCTTCCCGTTATGGTTCTGGTTGATGCGCGGAAGCTCGCCTAGCAGGTTGCCCTTTGCCAGATCCTGCGGCTCTACAGCGATTCTCTCGCCCCGGCCTCGATTCAGCGGTAGAGTAAAGCGCCGAAGGTGGGCCATCTCAAAGTTTCCAGGATTCTTTTCCGTGTATACTAAGCTCCTCATGATTCCCTCGTCGTCGAAGCAACAAGCATCAACAACGACGTCATCACCTTGCTCGAAGGCGTTTATGTGGTGAAATATGAAAAAAGTAGCGGCCTCGAACACGGTGGAATGCAGTTCTCCAGTCTTTTTGTTCATGATGTGAAAGCGGACGCCTTTCTCGGGGTCGAACTTCAGTGCGTCAACGTAAGCCTTGTCACCAAGAAATTTGCACCGAAGCATAGTCGGCAAGTGGAGAGCGAGAGGCTGCTCCACTACGACCACCCATTTTTCCGTGAGAGCGAAGCTGTGGACGTAGGGCACCGTCGTGCGGGAGCTGAACGGTATCTTGCCCACGACTCTCACGCTGCTCACTGAGCTGGGAACGCATTCGCCGCTGGGAGGGTAGCGAATTAACACAAACCCAGGATTAAGTCCCATCTTTGTCCCGATGTTGTACGTGGTGCCATCTTCCACGTCTAAATGTGGGTGCGCCGTGGCGGTATGTACGGCTACGAAGTCCGTCAGGTTCTTCTTGTCAACAGTTTCCAGAGTAACAGGATCCACTCGGAACATGTACGGTGACTCCGTCATGGCGTAGACTTCATCACCTATAGGCATCACATTCACGAGGGCATTGTCCGTCATGTCCATGGTGAAATACGAAGCCAGGCGTTCGAACAGCGTGGCACAAGGATCAGGATGCGCCAAAGTTCCGAATTCGGAGACGACGATTCGGTTGGCCCTGCGGTTGCGGATGTACGATTGACTCCTCAGAAAGCGGTTTTTGTAGAACACATGACTGTTTTCAATGCTGAACTGCCTTACCAATGCGAGACCATCAAATACATGGTTGTAGCGGTCAGGACCGACGGCAGAAAGGCCCGGGCCGTTTCTTAGCAGCTTTCCTCGGAGCCAGTGTGGCAGCGTTCCATGCACGACACCACTAATTGGTTCCGATACTTCCGGAACGCAGGAGCGCTGGTAAAACTTTCTTATGTCCCATTTCAGTGAATGTGGAGACTGGGGGTTAACATCCATGGCTCATAGGTACACCGATGATGGTCGTGGCTTTCGAGTGCTGAAGTGCGTCCGGGGGTAAAGGAAGCGTCGCACAAGTGTCGAACAGTTAGCAAGTATCGTTTCGAGTAGGCTGCAATAGCGTCGCATGCACCTTTTGTATTAGCACGAAGTTTATCGCCTTAGAGATAATATTCCACTCTAAAGATATCGGTGAGAGAGACGGAAACGTGTGAAATCCTCATATCCTGTCGCACACATAGCAACAATCGGTTAATCGCGGGCAATTGTCGGTGACTGCAGAGGTTCGTTCAACCCCGCCCCTTCCCCACTGTTCCATGCACAGTATTTATAGCTTCACTGTATGTAAACATGGTTTGTACATTGAAGGATAGAAAAAGAGAAGGTCTCTATTTTGTTTTGACAGAACGACCAGCCGACGTACAGTTCTTGAAACCTTTGGGTTCAAAGAAATCTCAGAGTTAAAAAACAAACGAAGAAAAGGGCAGAAAAATAAACTGTACAAGATAATTTCGCAGGACATTGTCGCTGAAGGCTGATTATGCAGCTACAGCCATATCTGTCACAATACCGATAACGTGCGCTGTGCAGTAGCTTCGATTAACGCGCTGTTACATGCAGATGCCTGCTTGCATAAGTTTACTGGAGGACATGCCGCATTCGAAACGACATAGTATGGGCTCAAGCATGTGAAAGTGGCTAAGGCAACCACCCAATTACGACCAATGGCAGTTTGTCGCAGTTCTCACAGTCGCAGTGACGATAAAGTTGCCGTCGCATCTGGATAATGGCAAGATAACTTGTGTGTCGTCATTTAAAGCATTTCTTGCAACTTAATTCGCACGTTTATTTACAGGCAATCAAAAGTCTCCAGGTATCCATTGATACCAAATGAAATGTCCTTTTACTTCAGGAAAACTTACTATCCCTCGCGGCACGTCCATCGTTGGCGGCTGCTCAATTAAGCTGGTGAGCAAACAATGCTCACGACTCCGTTGGAAGCAGCGTTTGTTCCACTGGTTCTGAAGCGTGTTGTTTACCACCGACGTTTGCGAAATGATCCTGTCGAACATTTGAATACTGGGCTAATGCAGGCGAGGCAGTGCTGATTGGTTCACGAGCCTGTTCATGACTGTTGCTCGGTACACTATGTCGTTCCCAGCACTCGGCATAACAGACCAGTAGTACCAACTTCAGCGATACTTATCGCTTATCGAACGTAATGCCACTGTAACCTATTCGAGCCATGGTTTAAAGGGGCCCTTCAACACCTTTTCTTCAAGCCTGAGAAACACACTGGAACAAGTGTATCGCATTTCACAGCATATATATTCCGCAATACATTTGCGAACAGCAGGTGAGGACAGCGTCAAGTCAAGAATGCCGATATGGTTTCCGGCAAAATATGCCTCATGTACTTACCATGCCCATTTAGAAGCCTCTGTGTTTTAAAAACAGGTTCCTTACAAATGCCACCAGCACGAAGAAGAGCCCGAGTTGTTCAGTAATAATGAGCACGCCGTCTCCATGCACCGCGCGCACGAATAGTGATCATAAGCGTGGGAACGAAAACGACCACTCGTATCCAGCTTTTCTGGACACCAGAGTTTAGTTCCTGTGAGTGCCACCACATGGCGTAATGACCGTAAACTTTTCAAACTTCTCGTGGTGATGCAGGGATCACGTCAGCAAAACAAAAATATAATAAATAAAAGCTATCCCTGCGCATTGAGCTTCGCCACAATGCTTGGCCTGCCGGCGTAATCAGTGTTCTTGATAAAGCATAGCCGCTTATCGGCTGGAAATGACTTATCATCCTAAGAGCGTTTAGTAGCGACGCGCGAGGATTGATTCTGGCCTTTTTCTTTCTTTTTTTTCCCTTTTTCATGCAACAGCGTAAACAATCTGGGTAATCGTCAGAAGCACTCCGTGGCAGGCTTTCTTCCGTCGGCACACATTCTTAACGTCCAAACATCGCACAGCGCCTACGAGAGACGCCGTCATCGACGGCTTTTCATTTTAACCTATCGATTTCGTTAAGGTGCCCCCAATTATTTCCCTAGCGGCTTTGCAATCCGCACTCATGGACTACCGCAGCAGCTGCTAATCGAGATGTGCTGAAGTATTAAGATATATGGATATGTTCGATTGTGTCACATTTACTGACCACCGGGCCAGGTACACCTTTGGGTATAGCATATATAGTACTCGCAGTTAGTTCCCAAAGTAGTCTCTTGTCACGGTTATCCACGGGCGTGAAGGAAGACCGCTATTTAAAATTATTGTGCAGTGGGATTTGTCTGTTCTCCTTATTGCCTACCATTTTGCCGTTCCGCCTTTATAATACAGCCGCAATGCAGACTAGCAGATATCGAACGCCATAAAGGCTACCCACATACTCAAAGACCTCGCGCACAACTCCTGACCCTTACCTGTATTCAAGAGTTCTGCGACTGCGAAGGACCATCCTTAAGGAATGTTAAATAATAAATTATGTTCTTTTATGTGTCAACACGACGATCTGATTATCAGACACGCCGTAGTGGGTGATTCAGGAGTAATCTGGACCACCTGGGGTTCTTTAGCGTGCGCCTAAACCTAAGTACGCGGGTGTTTTCGCATTTCACACCCATTGAAATATGGCTGCCGTGGCTGGGATTCGATCCCGTGACCTCGTGCTTAGTAGCGGAACACAATAGCCACTAAGCAAGTGGCGGGTGAGGAATGTTGGCAGTTCGAGGAAGGTAACAGTCGGCACGTGAGACAATTTGTTCCCATTCTCATTGCGCGAAAATCGGTGCCAGCCGTCGAAGAATCACACCGTACGGCGCATTCTAATTAGTGTGATGGAGTCCCCGTCCAAAATTTCATACCCGAATCACCCTGTAACGACTGACGACCAGGCATCTCGCTTAGACGTGCAGTCGCCTGACAGCTGCCGGGCGCTGGCTTCGGCCACGGGACCTACTTGACCTCTCTTCAACACCTTGCCGACATTCTCGCCTTATTTCGCACCATCGGGTTTCAGTTGAACAGCTTCAACATCCAATTCGTTTATCTCGTAATTTTGCCACCCTGTCAACGTTATGTCCCGAGATTTCCAGCAGTTCCACCTTTCCCAAAATGCCCGCATTTTTGTCGGCCTGTGTTCTCATTTTGGGGGATTTTGAATAGACGTTGAAACCATAGCACGGCACCCTTATCACGCTGCTCAAAAAGTCATTTTATTTTCCTGAGGTTTTGTGCAAGCTTCTGCCTTCTTGCTGTTCATCAACCTCCTGATTACCCTGTCACTTGCATCCCACTTTGGCGACTACGATCCCACGGAGGTTGGCACTGATGTAATGGCCATGGGATCGAAGCCATTTAAATCGTTTCTACCGTGGACACGACAGCCCCTTTTGTTCACTGCGAATGAAAATATTGCATTAGTGAGCGCCATTTTTAAGCATATAAATTCACAGTCTAAAAATTTATGCGGATCCCATGCACTGTGTGAATCGATGTAAGTGAAGCTTTGTGTGTTGTTTGTTCTGATTGACGTTAATTAGCGGTAATGCTGACTGCGAATGTATGATTTCTTCAGCGTATAGTGCAATACGGAGAACAGTGAGTTGATGGCAAATACTACCTTGCGTGCACTACTGCTGTTTGTCTGCGTAGTACACAACATACAGCGAGCCGTGGTTGCTTGAGGCGTTGTTGTGCGCCATTGTTTGCAACTTATGTGAGGATTGAGCATTGTCATTGCTTCACATGGCACATCGCATCGAGGCAGATGTGTTGGGAGAATTATAGTGCTCCACGTACCAAAACACCATCGGATTATGACGCACGCCGTAGTGGCGTACTCCGGATTAACTTTGATACCCTGGTGTTCTTTAACGCGCTCCGAACTCAAATTGCACGACCGTTTTTGTTTTTCGCTCGCGTCTAAATCTAGTTCCCGACGGCGGGGATTGAACTCGCGACCTCGAGCAATGCCATAGGCGTCAAGCTACCGCGGCGGGCACATAAGTGTTGATTTGACGTGCGACCGCTTCAGTAGTGTCACCTATACCCTACGGTGATTAATTGCGGCTTTGCGTCTGCACGTCCTGCGTCACTTGTCCACTTGACAAATTTGCATGGTGTTTGTTTAGGAGAAATAGCAGAAGCGTACAGTATACTTCGTTCAGCTTGCCCGCAACCGCTGTCGTGTCTATAGTAGTAGCCGTTTCGTTTTCTTCTCAAGTCGCCTTTTCCGTGTCCCGTCCTTCCCTCCTGTATGGGAACTGCGAGCGAACAATGGCAAGGCTGTTATTCACTCGTTTCGCGAATACACCGGTTCTACCCATTCTCTGTCTCTTCTTCCTGCCTCTCTCTACCATTCTATCTACCTTTCTTCAAGACTTGCGTCTTAGGATAAGGGTAAACGCTGCAGTTTCTGCAATGCTGTTCTTTTTTTTTGGGGGGGGGGGGGGTCACGGATAATTACAGCTGTCAAGAGGCTATCAATAGGTGAAGCGCCAATAGTGACGGCACAAAAGAAGGAATACAGACCCCCCCAGGACAAGGCGCTACTTGCAACTGTTTATTGAAGTCACAGGTGGCTGATTATATAGCCATGAGGAGAGGGGAACGAAAAAAGAGGTACCTTGACTATGTGAATGCGCAAGCGCGAGAACACTGAAGATATATATGAAGAGAATCACGTTTAAGCTAAATCTAAAGCTTATCTAAAACAGGCTTTCATTCGTGTATATATTCAGAGACGGGGTGCTCACACAGTTGTCCCCTCTTTTCTTAATGTCGTTGGCCTCCAACAATTCACGCGCCACAGAATCTTTACTTTGAAACATGATTGTCGTTTCATGAAGCCTTGCTTGACATACTTGTTCATTCTCATTCCCGCAGGCCTTGCAATGAATCGGCAGTTTGAACCATATCCATTTTTCAATGAAAGCTTATGTTCCCGCAGGCGTTCATTAATACATCGGCCAGTTTGGCCGATGTACTCTTTTCCACACTTCAGTGGTATGTGGTATACGACCCCTTCTTCACACTTAACAAAAGGGTTCGTATGTTTAATAGAACATCCTACTTTCTTAGAGTCATCCGGACCAATCAGGAGGCACAAAGTAGCAAGTTTTCGCGACGCGGAAATAAACCACAGGATTTTTGTATTTCACGGCGACGTGTTTAAGATTATGCGCCACTTTATGAGAATATGGAATCACCACCGCTTTAGCTTTCTTTTCGACTGTTTGACCTTCTTCACTTCTTTTTCTTTCACCTTTTTCAATAACGCCTCCGAAACTGCGCTTAAAACCAAGCAAGGAAAGCCAGCCTTCCTCAACTTTCAAAATCAGGGCGTCAAAGCTTGCTTGTGCCTTTTGACAGCACGATTTTTTCAGGGCGGATTCGGGGCACATAGTGGCAATTGCTCATTTAACAGTCTTGGAGTGTGCAGACTCATACGGAAACAATTCTTTGCGGGCACGGGGTCGGTACATCCAGCAGAAATCTCAGTAAGGGTTATTTCAAGATCTAAAAACTGTAAGCTGTTATCCTTGGCTAGTTCAAAAGTAAAATCTAAGCATTTTCCTTGCTGTTTAAAATCATATAAAATGCCTTGCACAGTATGCGAGTAAGTCATGGGAGATCGTTCCATCAGTAATATTAAAAAATCGTCAACATACCTAAAAACCTTGAGCACTTTGCCTCCGTCAAACACCTTCGATAGCGCTCTGTCGATGTCCGTAAGGAAAATGTTGCAAAGTATGGCAGCCACGCACGAGCCAATACAAATTCCTCTCTTTTGCACATAAAGCTGGCCTTGAAAACACACAGCTGTTGAGCACAAATAAAACTCCGAGACTGGTATGAAGTTATCCACAGAAATTCCTGCGGTATTCTGAAAGGATACCTGCCCGTTCATCTTAGTGCAGCTCAGGACGTCAGCTAACAATACTTTTTGCAGAATAATATAAAAAAGATCAATAACATCTATTGAAAACAAGCATCCTATCTATTGGGACTAACGTAAAAAGGCTATGATTTCAAAGCTATTCTTTACCATGAATGGGTCATCTATAACCAACGTGTTAAGCTGCTTTAGAAGGTAGCGGCTAATGTTGTTTTTCCAGGAACCTCTTTCATTCACAATGCATCTGAGCGGTATATCACCTGTGTGCGTTTTTGCAGTAAAGAATACATTTAAACAGTTTTTCCTACATTTGTGGACGCTATTAGCGAGCTTCTGTAGCCCAAGGTCCTCACACGAAGATATGGCACAGCTCTTTTCCTTACTTGGCTTGAGTTTCATTACCTTGAAATTCGGGATGGCTTGTAGAGCCTTTTCATTAAACATGCCCGACGGCATGGCTGCAAACGCCCTTCTTTGTCGGCCTGCAGAAGTCGAAGGTCATTGTCGTTGAAAAAAATTCACGATACGTTTTGACATACGATACGGAGTTGACAGCCTGGCCAGAACGGTGCCTAAGAAAGGAACTCGTCCAAGAACCCCCACAAAACGTATCTTTGACGACCAGATTTTGAAGTTGAGGAAGGCTGGCTTTCCTTGCTTGGTTTTAAGCGCAGTTTACGAGGCGTTATTGAAAAAGGTGAAAAAAGAAAGAAAAAGAAATGAAGAAACTGAAACAGTCGAAGAGAAAGCTAAAGCGGTGGTGATACCATATTCTCATAAAGTGGCACATAATTTTAAACACGTCGCCGTGAAATACAATATTCCTGTGGTTTTTCCGCGCCGCGAAAGCTTGCTACTTTGTGCCGCCTGATTGGTCCGGGTCACTCTAAGAAAGTAGGGTGTTCTATTAAACATACGAACCCTTTTGTTAAGTGTGAAGAAAGGGTCGTATACCACATACCACTGAAGTGTGGAAAAGAGTATATCGGCCAAACTGGCCGATGTATTAATAAACGCCGGCGGGAACATCAGCTTTCATTGAAAAATGAATATGGTTCAAACTTGCCACTTCATTGCAAGGCCTGTGGGAATGAGAATGAACAAGTATGTCAAGCAAGGCTTCATGATACGACAATCATGTTTAAAAGTAAAGATTCTGTGGCGCGTGAATTTTTGTAGGCCAACGAGATTAAGAAAAAAGAGGGGACAACTGTGTGAGCACGCCGTCTCAGAATATGTACACGAATGAAAGCATGTTTTTAGATAAGTTTTAGATTTAGATTAAGCGTGATTCCCTTCATATATATCTTAAGTGTTCTAGCACGCGCGCATTCATATAGTCAGTGTACCTATTTTTTCGTTCCCCTCTCCTCATGGCTATATAATCAGCCACCTGTGACTTCAATAAACAGTTGCAAGTAGCGCCTTTTCCTGGTCTGTATTTCTTCTTATGTGCCGTCACTATTGGCGCTTCACCTAATGAAAGCTATGCACCAACTAGCCCCACAACGTGTTTTACTCAAGAGGCTAATTTGACGACGCCCAGGGAGCTTTAGAGGGCGCTGTGCTCTCGACGTGTTGGAAAAGTCCAAATGAGTTTCTTGCGCCGCTTTTCCTCTTTTCCACGCTCCTTCCATGTATATGCGCACTCTGAACCTCCCTCCGACAAGGCGTGCAAGACAGCAACAGCACCAGTGGAAAAGTCGAAGGAAGAAGCAAAGAAAGCTTCACTTTAAAGAAGTTGTCTTTATTTGTTGGGGTACAGTGTCGTGTCGTCGTGCCGTCATCACGTCCTTTGCGGGATTTCTAGGCTGCGAGAGCCAACTGGCCGACTTGCCCACTAGACACTTTCTGCCTTCAGCAGCAACCTTATCGTGCTGCCAAGACGCAAACAGTCTATTCAGTTGACTACAGACCTACATGTCTGTTTTTTTAAGCCTGTTCATTATTTGCGCCCCCCACAGCTGTACTGTGGAGGTGCTTCCTTTTCACTACACTGTATTAATAAGTGAACTTGTTTTCGAATTATATTGTCTAATAATGTTGTAACATATGGATAACAACGCAAACAGACGACCACAATAAAGGAGACGCTCACATACAAGGGCTGACTAACAACTGGATTTATTGGCAAGGATAGTAAACCTTATATATAATGTTGCATTCTTGCTATCATTGTCGTACGTAATCTACACGGAGTACTCAGGCGCCCTCTAATTAAATGCTTTCAGAATTTTTGCCTGATTACGCCCGCCATTGTGATGCAAATAAACGTAACTTGAATTCATTTTCTCAGAAAGAAACGCTGAATGAAATGCTGACCTCATCCTGAACAAGCTCAAGAAGCGCCGTACACTGTATACACAAACTAGCACATATGGGCGTTTAAACAACTCACATGCCATCCTCCCCCCCCCCCCCAGCTTAAATTACCGAAGTACTCCCACGAAAAGAATCAAAATAAGCTAGAACCATTATTTTACCTCCGACCACACTTGAAGGGGCATCGCGGCTGCGAAATGGGGTTTTTCAAAAATTAACGGTGGCGTGAGGTAGATTGAGTGCGTTGAAGTACGCCCATATCTGACACGAGCCAAATAGGGAAAATAATTCAGCCGCGATCAACAGGACTGTCAGCCCCAGCGACAATTTCAGTAGAATTATTTCTGCAGTCGGATCCGAAATGTAATCCGCGCAGTGTGTTTCCGCGCTGTTTTTCTGTTCCCAGTAGCCGCGCCTTGGCGCCGCAGAGGACGCCGAAAGTCGAAACTACGCGCGGAGGAGCACAGGACTTGGGAGCAGGCAGCAGCCATTACCAGCAACGCGCATTCTTCTACCGTAGTTGATGTCTCTCACAGTTTTGAACCCCAAGACTCCACGGTAAGTGACTGAACGACCATTGGACGTTCTATGAGTGTGTATGTGTTCTAAGTGAGGAGACGCGCTGGTATGACTTATTGGAGGCCTCAGTGCAACATGGCGCGACAGTTGGCCGTCCAGAACCATTTTGCACGATCACTGTGTTTGTTCGAGCTTTGTCGTATTCGAGGCGACTCGAGTGCTTAAATTCAAGCGAGAGTACTTAAAAATCATAATTTTAGATGATGAGGGACTTTGCTGCGTTTTTATTGGTTGGCTGTGAGCGCTCGACTATGTTCCCCGAAGCGCGAGCCACTACCAGAAAAGTTACGTGCAGTGCGAGGTGAGCTAAGCTTCGCCTAACCGTGGCCTTGAAATGTGGCGACTCGTTAAGGTTTACTGCGGTGTGCATATGTGTGTTTGTACAGTGATCACTTTAGCGAGAACCGGCGGCGCTTCTTTGTGTGCGGTATCTTCTAGCTGCCACATACACGGCATAGAGTAACGTAGTAAACGACAAGGGTGGTCACTCTAGCGATTTAGCGGCCGAGCTATGGGGCTTCGCCGATTCCTCTAGGTGGCAGAGCACATCAATAAAAATGTGGCTGCGGCTAGCAGCTTGACAGGAGGCACGGGCGCCACGACCCAACATGTGCGAAGCCTGGTTAGGCCCCGTCGCCGGGCTCTTTCTGTAAAATGCACCCGAGGATCGTTGTCGGGTTCTTCTGCCAGCGTCTGACACTACTGCTTCGTCGCCGTTTCATGGTAAGGCCACAGGAAGTTCTTTTGCACGTTGTTAAAGACTTATTCTCTTCGTATGTCGTTATGTCGCTGTTAGCGGCATTCACGAGTGACGGTAGCCTTGAAGCCATAAACATCTGCTGCCCATTTGCTACGCTGACTTTCGTTTTGCATTCTTCTTTCTTTTTTGCGCAGCAATGAGCGGTGATGCTAGCGATAACAGCGACGCGGCAGCGTCCGAGCTGCGAGGCATGTTCGATACAATGACGAAGCTGGAAAATAAAATAGAATGGTTCGTCAAAAAATGTGGCCTATGAACACATGCCGTTCGGTGCAGAGAGCCTTATGCTACGCTCAGCGGCTTCTGAAAAAGTATGGTGCTCCACTTTTTCAAAAGAAATATAGCTATTTCTAAAGCGGTACAAACGTGCAATATTTGCAGTATGGCAATAATGCGCGCTCTCTCATCCTCTGTAGCGGGTTATGCGCGCTCGAGCGTTGTTAGCTGTTTTGCATTAGGCTGAAGATACGTGCTTTCATCTTTCAATTGTGTATAGAGTCGTTGCCATAGAAAGTTTATTGTGTCTTAGCATTTATAACAGTGCGTCCTTGACTTTAGATCGAAAAAAAATACGCATTGCACGAAGGATCGCAGCATCTCTCTTTTAAAGCTTCAAAGACACCAGTATTGCCTATACGAAGGAACGGTCGTCTACATTCAATAGATTTGAAGCATCCACTATTGCTTATCTTCTGCCTCTCATTCTACGTATTCCAGGAATCTCCACTATTTCCTCAAAATAGACTCTACAGCCAAAGGATATTATTCATATTCAAGGGCAAATTCCTCAGTATCAGAAGACGATTGCAACGCTTCGAAGACAACAGGTGAAAACGCCGAACACAAAATGCTTAATTGCAGCTGTTTAATGATGGACGCAATGGCTTACAAATTCGAGATGAGGATGTTGGTGCTGCCAAATCATTTTCGTAGCCATTTTATTTTGGCACGCAA
Organism: Dermacentor variabilis; assembly: GCF_050947875.1. Classification (NCBI taxonomy): domain Eukaryota; kingdom Metazoa; phylum Arthropoda; class Arachnida; order Ixodida; family Ixodidae; genus Dermacentor; species Dermacentor variabilis. The sequence continues at coordinate 31,714,942 of NW_027460291.1, forward strand.
TCATTCACATAATTCTGTTATCTTAATTCACTCTCATTCACAGAAGTACAAGAAAAAGCGTCATATTTTTTCCTTCAAGAACAATCCCATTTTGAGCAAGTGAATTGCTGGCGTGTCTGTACAGTTTTATTTTTCATTATCTGGATAGTTGCAACACGTCTTGTATGTGTTTTGCTCGTGTAAAGTTATTGCCATCACGCCATTAATTTCCGACTATTCTCCATTATACAGGTGTCACACGACCACTTCGGATCGCAATGAAGCCCGATCCGGATCTAAATTCTCGACTGCGATTGGCTCCTTCATCCAGCTTGGGCGAAAGAGCCAATTGCGACCAGGAAATTCAAATCGGATCGGGCTTGATCGCGATTAGAAGTGCGTCATGTCATACCCGTATTAGTTGAGGATCGCAGTTTCTTCCCGTTTTCATGTATCTGCAGCCTTACGATCTTGCTGCAATAAATTGTTGTCTACTATTTTCATGTTCTTGGCTGTGCAGCAAGTTGATTTATATCTAAGGAACATGGCACATTTACTTACAATACTCCTTCTGGCGTGAGTTACTAGACGTACAATATCACAAGCGATAAAGTACTTGCTCAACAGTTGGCATCATTGTTGCGCTAAGTTACAGCTAGAAACAGCAAATATAAGGTTAGACAAAGCTAACATAAAGTGAAACACATTTGCGGGCTCGTCGTCGCTACGTATAAACAGCGGCACAAGAGCCTGCATGAAATCACTCAATTAAAGCAACGGTATGGGTCACAAAAAATAATAAAAGAAACGAAATTGAAATCACGACCTCCTATATTCGGCGGCGTGCGGCGACCATCTTGGAGGCCGGCGAGTTTCGCCGATTACGCTAGGTGTGCTGAGAGCCAAAGTCGGCTAGAGTAACTCTATATGCTACCAAAGGTAGCATACCTTTGGTAGCATATACAGTAACTCTAAAGTCGGCTAGTGCTCCCGCAGGGAGCAGAGTAGCGCATAGGTCCGCTTTATGTTCCAGCTCTGCAGCGAAGCCACTCCTTGAGCGCGCAGGTGGCAAATGCCGCGGGATGCTACATCTGCTGTTTGGTCTGCTGGTCGCGAGATACATGCGTCGATTGTTTGCAAGCGCTGAGCAGGATTGCACTTTTTAATGCAGGCTAAGCTCTAACGATTGGCGTAGCCGCAGGGGTGCGAACCCTCCGAAAATTTGAGTTTGTATGTACGTATATACACGCACGAACGTACATATAAGGTGTAGGACTCCCCTCGATCCCTCGAAATAAAATCCTGACTACACTCGTGGTTCGAACAGCTCAAGAGTTCGCGTGCAAACACGCATACCTTGCAACAAAAAGCGGTGCAATGTTTTTCAGCATGCATATGAAGTTTTCTCGCAGAGGCCGGAAGGCAAGGAAATGTTTTAAAGGTGTTGAAGGAAAACTTCACACACGTGTGGTGGACAATTATGTGAACACATTTTGGCTGCCGAAACCAGACGAATAATGATCGTCGGCAAGAGCACTATCGTGCCTACAGTTATGTCAGTGACCGTTAACCGTGACCGTCATTCATCACTAACCGTCGTTCACAGCAGGTGCACGTTTTTGATATATGCCATATCCAGCTTTTCTGGACACGAGGGGTTAGTTCGCATGAGTGCCACCACGTGGCGTACTGACCTTAAACATTTCAAACTTCCCGTGGTGGCGCGTGATGACGTCAACAAAAGAAAAATAAAATAATTAAAAGCTATCCCTGCGCATTGAACTTTGCCACAATGCTTGTCCCGCCGGCGTTATCAGTGTTCTTGATAAAGCGTAGCCGCTCGTCGCCTGGAAATGACTTATCATCCTAAGAGCGCTTAGTCGCGACGAGCAATGATGGATTCTGGGCTTTTGATACGGTTCTTTTTCTTTTCTTTTTCTTTTTTTTTCTTTTTGATGCTACGGAGTAAGCAAGCTAGGTTAACCGTTAGAAGCACTCCGTGGCAGCCTTTCTTCAGTCGGCACACGTTGTTAACGTCCGAACATTGCACAGCGCCTACGAGAGACGCTGTCGTGGACGGCTTTTGATTCTGACCTATCGATTTCGTTAAGGTACCCTCAATTATTGCGCTAGCGACTTTGCTATCCGCACTCACGGGCTACCGTCACAGCTGCAAATCGAGATGTGCTTAAGTGTTAAGACATATACATGGATATGTTGGTTTTGCAGCTTGACGCAAAAGTCACGACACAAGAATTGAGCAAACTGTCTCTGTGTCGTCGTCTGTAAGCATGCAATGGCCGAAGCTGCTCGCAATATTACGTCACATTTACTGGCCACCAGACCAGGCACACCCTTGGGTATGACATATACAGTACTTGCAGTTAGTTTCCAAGGTAGTCTCCTATGATGGTTATCCACGTGCGTGAAGGAAGACCGCTATTTAAAATAATTTTGCAGTAATATATGCGGGATTTGTATGCTCTCCAAATTGTCTACTATGTTGCCGTTCCACCTTTATAATATAGCCGCTATATAGACTAGCATTTATCGCACGCCATAAAGGTTACCGACATGCTCAAAGACTTAGCGCACAGCTCCTGACAATTATATACAAGAGTTATGCGACTGCCAAAGACATCCTTAACGAATGTTACATGACACATTATGGGATTTTACGTGCCAAAATTACGATCTCATTATGAGGCACGCTGTAGTGTGGAATTCGGGAATAACTTAGACCACTTGGGGTTCTTTAACATGCGCCCGAGCCCAAGTACACGGGTGTTTTCGCATTTCCCACCCATCAAAATACGGCTGCCGTGGCTGGGATTCGATCCCGAGACCTTGTGATTAGCAGTCAAACCCAATAAAAACTAAGCAACTACGGAGAAGAAGGAACGTTGGCAGTTCGAGGAAGGTGACAGTCGGCACGTGAAACAATTTGTTCCCATCCTCATTGCACGAGAATCGGTACCAGCCGTCGAAGAATGACACCAGAGAATGCACTGTATTTAATGTGATGGAGTCCGCGTCCGATATTTCAAACCCGAATCACCCTGTAACTGACGACCAGGCATCTCGCTTATAAGTGCAGTCGCCTGATAGTTGTCAGGCGCTGGCGTCGCCCACAGGACCTACTTAACCTCTTTTCAAAACTTGCCGCCATTCTCTCCTTATTTTGCACCATCCGGTTTCTGCTCAACTGCTTCAACAGCCCATTTATTTTTGCCAAAATTTGGCCACCCTGTCAACGTAATGGTGTCTTATTTTTAGGTCATCTTTTATATTTAGGCCAATGCTGTCCTGAGATTTCCAGCGGTTTCACCTTTCCCAAAATGCCCGCATTTTTGTCGGCCTCTGTTCATATTTTGGAGGATTTTCAATAGACGTTGAAACCATTGCATGGCCCCCTCACCACGCCGTTCAAAAAGTCATTTTATTTCCCTGAGGTCTTGTGCAAGCTTCTGCCTTGTTGCCGTTCATCAACCTCCGGGTTTCCCTGTCACTTGTATCCCATTTTGACGACTACAATCCCACGGAAGTTAGTAACAATATAATGTCTATGGGATTAAAGCAGTTTAAATCACTTCTACCGTGGAGACGACAGCCGCTTTTGCTCACTGTGAATGCAACTATTGCATAAATGAGCGCCATTCTTAAGCATATAAATTGATAGCCTAAAAAGTTATGCGGATCTCACGTATGTGCGAGTTGATGTAAACGAAGCTTTCTGTGTTCTTTGTTGTCACTGTCGTACGTAATCTCCACAGAGTAGTCAGGCACCCTGTAATGAAGTGCTGTCAATGTTTGCCTAATTATGCCCGCCATTGTGATGCAAATAAATGTAACTTCAACTAATTTTCTCAAAAATATACGCCGAATGAAACGCTGATATCATCCTGAACAAGATCACCAAGCGCTGTAGTGCTCGATCTTATGGTGCCCCTATTGGCAAGGTTATTTTCGTGTTTTTTTTTTGGGGGGGGGGGAGGGCGATGTGCTTGTGTACCGTAGAAACGTCCCTCGGACGTCTCTAATGCGCTCGTTTTTATTCTCAGGCACCCAACGAAAACATTCATCGCTGTAACTTCAAGATGTCCAGGTGGAAGGCAACCATGGCGTGTCGCGCAAGTATGACCACGCTGATTCATTTGGATTGGCATATACTATCTTATGCGTCATACTTCGCCACATTCATTTTTCAAACTATGCCATCGTTCGAAAAGGCCGGCCAACTCACTAGGCCCTTTCCTCCGTTTACTTTCGCAAAGTGTGTATCTGCGTACAACGTTGGTCTCATTTTTGTCGGGCGTTTCAGTTTTATCCGAAAAGAATCGGTGAAAGCAAATTTACAATAAAGCTAAGGCGACCCACGATCTGCACTTAGCCGCAAGCTCATGCGCTCCAATTAGAGTAGCCTGCCAAAGTTAAGGTCATGTGTCAGCCTGGCGGCTCAAGCAATCTTTACTTTTTTCGTTTCTGCGTCCGTTCTGCCTGCGTCTGCGCAGGCAGAACAGAAAATTGTGGACAGAAAATTGTGGAGGGAGGTAGTAGCGTAAGGGTTAACGCGTCCAGCTCCCAAATGGTGGATGCTGCGAATGAATGGGCTCGAATCCCGATGGTTTGTTTGTGAAAACAACTTTCTGTGCTCTCTGGTGAGGGCGAAGCTCAGAATGAGGCGGCAGCCTGACAACAACAGTCGCCGTCAACGTAACAGAATAAGCGGGCGTGCAAGGTCACACCTAAAGCCGAAAGTATATTCACAGGAAATACAGTCTGCTCCTGTAGACAAAAAAAGAGTGATGAGTAAAGATCGGTGTTGTTGAGCGAGGCACAACAACACCGTTCTGGGCACTGCCCAGAACGAACAGTGCCGCTGGGCACTGTTCTGTGCCTAGCGGTATGCTATTACACAAGCCTCTTTGGCAACCTGAGCAACTGAAGTTGCTCAGGTTGCCAAGCTTTCTTCAATCGGCGTCGATGTACATTATGGCTATCCTCAAGTACTTTTCGCGGACTTCGCCTCACCGCCTTCTCTCCAGTGTTATCTCTTACACTACTCGCTCCTGCTAGACACAACACAAACACGCAACGACCTTAGTGAAGTATCAATTACACGCTAGCTGACATACTGTCGACATACCTTTCCGCTGAGCACCGGGATTGGAGCGTGGTCCTGTGTATGGGAACATTATCGGTCTGCAGCCTCGCTCAACAACACCGATCTTTACTCATCACTTTTTTTTGTCTACAGGAGCAGACTGTATTTCCTGTGAATATACTTTCGGCTTTAGGTGTGACCTTGCACGCCCGCTTATTCTGTTACGTTGACGGCGACCGTTGTTGTCAGGCTGCCGCCTCATTCTGAGCTTCGCCCTCACCAGAGAGCACAGAAAGTTGTTTTCACAAACAAACCATCGGGATTCGAGCCCATTCATTCGCAGCATCCTCCATTTGGGAGCTGGACGCATTAACCATTACGCTACTACCTCCCTCCACAATTTTCTGTTTATTTCGGTTTCTACAATTTTCTGTCCACAATTTTCTGGTCTGCCTGCGCAGACACAGGCAGAACGGACGCAGAAACAAAAAAAGTAAAGATTGCTTGAGCCGCCAGGCTGACACATGACCTTAACTTTGGCAGGCAACTATCATTGGAGCGCATGAGCTTGCGGCTAAGTGCAGATCGTGGGTCGCCTTAGCTTTATTGTAAATCTGCTTTCACCGGCTCTTTTCGGATAAAACTGAAACGCCCGACAAAAATGAGACCAACGTTGTATTTTTGTAAAGCAAAAACGCTCATTCGCACAAATAGTGATTTTTTTAAGAAACGGCACAAGGATGATATATTTCGACGCCATGTCGCTGCCAATACAGGCCAGCACCACGTATCGACGAAAGAGCATCACACTGCCGATGCATGCGGCAGGTTACTGAATGATGAAAACAGGCAACAACGACTCTTTTTCAGTTCACGCAACTTATTAGACACAGAACTCCAGGCGCCCACCACCATGACATTTTTTGACAACAGCGACAAACAACGGCGGACTATATACTTCTTAAAGGGGTTTAATTGTATTTTTCCTCGCAGAACCGCAAGCACAGGGAGCGCCGCGCCGTATCCCACGGCCACGTACCCTAGCCTCCCTCCTTTACCTCTAATGGTATCTTCGACTGGTCGCCTGTATGCCCCGAAGCAGAGTCGGGTAGATCGGTCGTTTCCCGAGCTCAAAGCTAGGGGACAAGCGCGCAAGCCGAACGTGCGACTCGCTCTCGGAGGAGGAAATTGCTGTTGCGAAACCACGAGACTGCTGCCAACGTCCGATGTTTCGCCTGTCCAAAGCTCCCGGCGCTGCCGGAAAAACCGGCGGATGTGCCGGCGGGACGAACGTTCGTCGAGACGCCAGCATGCAGTGGCCTAGGTTGCCAAGGTTACGGTGGGCCGTCGCCAACAGCAGCGACGCGGCGCTGCGATGACGTTTCAATCTCGATGACTGCTCCGACGACAGGGCTCGGAGCGCCTCAGAGCGCTCCAAGAAAGAGGAGAGAAATCGAAAAGAACCAGCCGAATACAGGGCGCGCACCCTCTTTCAACCAGCCGAAGACAACGCCGCTCGCGAGAGCGCTCCAGAGTGCTCAGAAACGACCAGCCGAAGATAGCATTAGAAGTTGGCCGCCGGCGGTTTCACGCGCTCCCGTAGGCGGCAAATTGGACTGACACTCCAGAATATTAAATATATAACCTCTTTGCATAGAAACGACAGCATGATTGCTAATATATTACTGGCTTGGATATCTTTGGCACGAGGCCTAACACGGCACCCTGTCTTCTAACGCATTCTTATGTTTGCGTTCGCGTCTCTGTCTTGAAGGGACGCGCACCGTAACATGCCACAATGGTGCTTGTGTGGAGCGCATGTAAGGCGAGAAACGCTTCTCTAAAATGTCTGTTCTCTAACTTGTGCAGCAAACCCATGTTTATAGTATTCCCGCAATAGCAAGAGTCCCAAGTTTAGCAAGCGTAACCGCAAGCGTCAAGTTATAGTCGTAACTTGAAACGACAGCGTAGTTGTAATCAACAGACCCTGCCAATAACGAATGAGCGTTGAGGCATGGCTGATGAATAAGTGATTGCCAAGATTGGTTTTCAGTAAACGTTTGCTGCCAAGAACGGTGGGTGCTTATACTACAGCAAAGGACGGACGCTGGGCGGTGACTCCAATCATTTACTCGCCACATCACACATCTACACTGGAATTCAACTGGTTTGACCAACTCTCGCTTATATTCTCTCGACCTTAAACTGCGACTTCGCCTGCCACCCGGGCTCCAGCTTTTCCTCTCTTTGTGCCTCGCTTCTTTCCCAATGTGCAGAGACGTGCTTTCACTGATGCTTGCTCCTCCTTTTTTTCAACAAATGAAGGCATTCATTCATTCATTCATTCATTCATTCATTCAAGTCAAGTCAAGTCAAGTCAAGTCAAGTCAAGTCAAGTCAAGTCAGTCAGTCAGTCGGTCGGTCGGTCGGTCAGGTCGGTCGGTCAGGTCGGTCGGTCGGTCAGGTCGGTCAGTCGGTCGGTCGGTCGGTCGGTCAGTCGGTCAGTCGGTCAGTCGGTCAGTCAGTCAGTCGGTCAGTCAGTCAGTCAGTCAGTCAGTCAGTCAGTCAGGTCGGTCAGGTCGGTCAGTCAGGTCAGTCAGGTCAGTCAGTCAGTCAGTCAGTCAGGTCAGTCAGGTCATTCATTCATTCATTCATTCATTCATTCATTCATTCATTCATTCATTCATTCATTCATTCATTCCTATGTTGCTGCAGAAAATAGCGTGTCTTCATCTCCATAACTGCCCTGTCTCTCACCTGAACTCTCCCGTCGCAAAACAATGTTGCTGTGTTGCAAATGACTGGGCGTCACATATACAATTTTCCAGGAATGACCAGCAGCGCGGCGTGCAATTTTCGGTGGGTGTCGAGACAGTATATAAAGCGCCTTCTCTGCCACATCCACGCTTAGTGCTCTGCTCGGTGAGCTACTATTAGCCGCTAGCACGCAGTACGAAATGAAAGAAACCTATCTGTGCTGGTCGGGGGCAGCTCATTTCGGATTCGTGATGCGTCGATTTAAAATATATATTTCTTATCTAAGCCTGAATGACAGCGATATAGGCGATATGAGTTACGGTATATTTCGTTGGTTTGGACTAACGACGCTCTTCATGCAGCACTTTCGTCTTACGCCTGTTTTCGAACGGGAATGAAAGGCAGGAGGTAACACGCCTTCCTGAAATGAAACATTCGGAATAACCGTTTGTTTGGCCGTTGGACATATGTCAAGGGCCCCCTATATGAACCACCTGCAAGTCGGTATCAGCTTGCAAAGGGGAACTCAGATGAAACGTTGTCAAGCAGATATGCTTTTAATTATCGTAAGAATATCTTTATTGAAATTGCTTAACATGAGGTGAAAGCCGACTAATAAGCATTTAAATTTTCTGTGTTATGAAGACATCATGTTAATATAAGGTTGATGTCTTTTACAGCCTCCTGAATTAAAAAGTGAGTTATGAATAACAAATTGCCGCGCTAAATTTGTAAACGTTTACGCCAAGAAGAGTCCTAGTCCGTTTCCTAGTATTCACTCAAGGAAGATGGAGAACGTCTATACTCTCACCCGTTGTAGTGATGTGAAGAACAAAACACCTCCAAAAGAGTGAGTCACGAATATAACATAAAAGGTGAGCTTGCGCTGGAAAACACTCAAAGCACAACGATGGCTGCGCGGATAGTAGTGTTTCCTCTGGACCTGATCTACGGATCAAGACATCGGTTCATCAGATTGGAATGCCCGTACGTTGCAGCGCAATCTCGGGTCCTCAAATGTGGTGGAGAATGTACGTTAGTATTCGCTTCACGCGCGCCATCTGATAAGATAACGCTCTTTCGCTATAGAATCCTTGAAAGCATACTGAATATTAGAAACACATGCAGGTGCGTCTTGAGCTAACCTATAACTTTGGAACAGCGATTAGAGGCTAAAAAAAAGCTCCCCCCCCCAAAAAAAAAAAGAGAATACAGTTGCCTTTAATATTAGCTGAAACGTAGTGCTCGTGCTAAAAAGGGCCCCCAAGGACGGCCCAGCGGCGCCGACATGCAGAAAATTCAAGAGCTAAACACTTTCCAATTACTGGTATTTATCAAACCAGCATTTTGCTGTTCAATGTAGCCCTGCAGTCCAGGGGCCAGTTCCACCACGGGTAGTGTCGGATCTCATATTTCATGTCAGCAATAATTGTGACAAAATCACAGCATTTTTTCTTTTGATCTTAACATTAGACAGCCAAAATACATGCAGCGAAACTGTCATCCTAATCCTTCAGTACTTTTCGTTCTAACATACATGTCCGCACTGATCCATATGTTACAAAGTACTAAAAATGTTTCCAATGCTTTCCCCCAGGCAGCTGTTTTTATTCCTGATCATGGCACGAAACCGAGCCTGATGCCACCAGCGCTCAGAAATCTAAACAGGAGCGTGCACAACGTTCTCGCACACCCTGTGTGATGTACAGTAGCGCTGAGAATAGTCCATTGTAAAAGCAGAAGTGCATGGTTGGGCACATGTGCTTAAGAGGAAGCTAAAGCTCGGATGCTCCTATCTAAATACATGTAAAAACAGAATTCGTTTTTCTCAGCAACTACTGCGCCAAATTTGACGAGGTCGGTTGCACTTAAAAGAAATACTTAATATCTAGTGACTGTTGGTTTCGAATTTCTGATTGAGGTCGCCAATTTTTTTTTAAAAATGAGCAAAAATCGAGAATTCTCAGAAAACGAGGCTGTCAATTTACAACTCCGTAACTCAGCAATGAAACATGATATCACAATTCTGTGAATTGCATCTAATAGTAGATCTAAAGCGGACAAAATTGATATATTGGAAGTGAATCTCAAAAATTCAGTAATATGGAAATACAGATTTTACAGAACCCTCATACACAACGTAACCAATTCGCGTAAGATATAAATTGACATAGAGAATTTGTCCGCTTTCAATGATCTAATGGAAGCTGTTCACAGAACCGCGATATCTGTTCTTGATGCAGAGCTATTAATTTATAAACTTCGTGCGTCTATAATTCTCGAAATTTCGAATTTTAAAAAAATTCTTTTCACAGAATTCAGACCCTAAATCAAAATTCCGCTTCCAACCGTCGCTAGAACTGAACTTACTTTCTCAAATGCATCAAATTTCTTTATAATTGGGCCAAGGGTAACCTCATAAAAACATTTTTGCGTGTTACATGTTTATGAATAGGCCGCGTCAAAGTTGGGCCAGAGCTAAACCTTCCTCTTAAGAAGTTGATTTGTGCAACGATAACCTGTTCATACTTTCGTACTTACTTTATATGAAGCCTACCTCACCACCAATATGCCGGCTGCTTCTAACTGCACCAAACAAAATATTAAACCAATACAAACAATGGTGACATCATTTTATCATGCGAGTGTTCAGATTTGTAACCTTTGGATGCGTAGTAAGCTGAACAATTGTGTGCATAATTAACAAAGCTACGTTATTTAACTTTTCAGCAATTGATCTTACATGGCTAACGAAAATGATCAGCTTGGAGCCCATCCTCGAGATTATGCAGCCAGGTGAAGAAATTTCGATTAAACATGCATCTGTAAGAGGCATGCGAACAAAAATTTTCTAAGTAAACGCTCTTGGAAGGCATAACTGACGCATAAAAAGAACATATGTAAAGTCACAGAACAGCACTTCAAGACGGGACACAAAGGAGGAACCACACACAAACTGTGCTAACAACTTGAAGCGCGGTTCTTTCTGTGATAACAAAGCAACCAGCCCGTCAGTCATTATTTGCAAACCTGTAAAGTCAAACTGACCGCACCTAGCCTTTTGTAATGCTGTCATAAATTGTATGACCGCGTGAGCATGTTCTTTGTGGCCGGACAGTCCGCTTTATGTTTTTATTCACGCTGTTGTTTCGAAGGAAAGCAGTTTAAATTATTATTGTCTATATAGCAGCGAACGTGTGCCGCCGAAAGCTTGCTTGGTCGCAGAAGCGATGCATGACGCAATGATCGTGCAGATATAGCGCGTCGCTGGCATCAAGACAATGCGCTGCCACCGAGGAAAGGAAGATAACAAAAGTGAACAGCTTGGTAGCTGCTCAAGGAGCCGTGCCGATGGTGACAGTGCCATCGTGACGAAATATGGGGCGGCGGTATTGACGGCTGAGGCATTTATTTTCTTTATTTCTTCTTTTTTTTATTTAGCGAAGCCGTTAAGTGGAAGTTCTAACTGGGGCTCAACTCCGACGTGGCCTATTCAAATATATGTAAAACGCCGAAACGCTTTTCTCAGATAACCCCTGGACCGACCTTACTGAAATTTGCTGGATTCTAGAGAGAAAGGTAAATTCTAGTGTCTTTTGGAAGCACACTTTCCATTTAGGGCCTGAAGGTTGTTAGGAGAATTTTAGAGATCCGAAAGTGCGAAAAAAATAGAAGCGCAAAGTTTACAAATTAATAGCTCTGCATCAAGAATAGATATCATGGTTCTGTGAACGGTACACATTAGATCTTTCAGAGCGGACAAATTCGATATGTCCACTTATATCTTACGTGAATTCGTTACGTTGCGTACAAGGATTCTGCAAAAGCTGTATTTTCATATTGTTTTTTTAAAGATTTATGTAATACTATAATTTCGTCCGCTTTAGATGTGCTGTAAAATGCAATGCACAGAATTGTGATATCATTTTTATTGCCGAAAGACAGAATTGCAAACTTGATGGTTTCGTTTTCCTAAAATTTGCGATTTTTGCAAATTTTCATTAAATAAATGATGACCTAAATCAAAAATTCGAAGCCAACAGTTACTAGATTTTACGTTTTTCTTTAAAGTGCAACAAACCTTGTCAAACTTGGCACAGCGGTTGCCGAGGAAAAGGAATTCCCCCTTTACATATATTTAGATAGAATCACCCCAGCTAAAGCTTCCTCTTAAGGGCTACTTTCTCCACTATCGTGTCCGCGTGCAGAACAAAATCCCGAAGATAGTACAATGCTGGAACTACCCGCGGCGGCGGTGAAGCAGGCGTTAAGCACTCCCCATCCGTGGACCGATCCCGAAGATAGTTCAATACCGACCCGACCCGCGGCGGAGGTGCAGTTCGCCATTAAGAGGCCCACATACACAGCTTGGCTGGTCATCCTTCTTCACAAAGTGGAAGGGCACTGAGATTTTTTTTCTTATCCGCGTTTTTCCTGCGTGCGTCTGCGATGAAAACAAGAAGCAGGTATGCATGGAAAATCTGAGGTGGCGGCGGCAGGTGGTAGCGCAGAAGTTAGCATGCGCAGCCCCTGCACGTACTTATATCTGCATTGACATGGGTTCGTGGTAGTGATAGCGACCAAAGCTCTCCTTTTACTGCGTGGTCTCGCGATTGTGAAATTAAGGATGTGGTTAGCATGTCCAGCCACTGAATGCAAATTGCAGCAGTTACGAGTGGTGGAATCCCGCTGGTGCTGATTGTGAAGAAAGCTTCCTTTCTCTGTCCGCTCTCGCGATGGTGAAGCTAAAAATGAGGAGGAGGCCTGACGGACACAACGTTGATCATCACCATAACATAATGGATGGACGACCTGCGGAAAGGGCAAGGCACACCAAGTTTTAGCGCTTCACTTGTCCTACAGTAAAGCGCTACAATGGCTAGTAAGCCCTCATGGGTATGGTCGACTGAACTGCTTCTCACTGCTAACACTGGACTGATACTAAGAAAATACTCCGTTCGCAGACACCTCGCTACACTGAAATTAGCAAAACAATATCAGTTTATAAAAGTGTGTATGCCAATTATCTGGTGTCCTTGTGTGTGTGGAGGGCATAAAGGTCCTGGCAATGAAATGGTAGTATCGAAGTTTTTGCTGCAGTTGCACACAAACAAAACTCGTTGAAGTGATAGGACAGCGATCTATCAGCCGAGAAGACCAACCCGCAAACTAAAAAAAAAAATCGCTGGTTTCAGATCTTCCAATGTACTTTGCGCTTAGATACCAACTGTAGCATTTTTCTTTCTGTGCTCTTATGAAGAGGAAAACTCCACATTACTACAATATCAGCAACAGTACACAAAATAGACTGCTTTGAAGCGGTGACCACGCACCGCACTTTTGTACATTTAGCACATGTAGTATTGGGGCAACACGTTTGAGCAAAATGATTAGGTTTTCGGTCAAAGCACTGTGACAGGCGGGAAGAAATCGTTGTCATGCCCGGTCAAAACAATACCATTTCAAATCTTATTTATTTATATATCTTTTTTGAAAAATCACTATAACCCTTTATACATTTGCTTCGCATGAGTTATATACTAGCTTGCCTCGTCAATCTCAAAATTGTATTCTCTTTGCGGGAAGAGGCCTTCGTGAAAAACGACGCAACATAAGAGTAAAACATCCAGCAAGGCTCCTATCCAGATGATTGGCGAAATTGTGCACTGACAGCGTGTCGACTAGCGTGCGAATGAAAGTTGAATTATGATCGTTGTAAGCTTGTGTTGCTTCTAGCACGAGCGAGTAGTGTTAGCGGTGACACCCGTGTGAAAATGGTCAGCTCGTTCTGTGATTTGTTCTTGTGATCTCCACATTGAACGTCGCAGTCGTCACGATGAGAGCCTTCTTGTGACATTATTAGCCCAGTAGGCTGGAAAGACTCGAGTGGTAGCTCACCTTGAGGGGTATTGGCTAACAATTTTTTATATACGTACTCTGCGATGATGAAAAGGATGCAGAAACACCGCTGGTGTTGTCTAACTATTCGTAAACAGCCCCCGAATTTCCATTAGCGTACCCCCAAACATTAGGTAGGCCCACCCCCAAATTTCAAGTTGGCACACCCTCAAATTTAAATTAGCCCACCCCGAAATTTAGAGTCGGCCACGCCCGATTTTCATTTCGCCCAGCCTTAAACTTCCAGTTGGTCCAAACCCAAATTTCAATTGGGCCACCCCTAATTTTGAAGTTGGTCGACCTACGAATTTCAATAAATCGCCCCCAGATTTCGAGTCAACGCACCCAATGATTTAGGTTGGCCCACCCCATAACGCGCCCCCAAATTCAGATTGGCCGACCCCGAGATTGCCCCCACATTTAGGCAGGACCAACCCCTATCACCCCCAAATACAGATTGGCCCCCGCCTCCACAAACCACCAAATTTAGATTGGCCCACTCCAATACCACTTGCAAATCTAAGTTGGCCTACCCCCATATCAGCCCCAAACTAACGCTGGCGCACCCCTCGATCACCTCAAATTTAGAATGGCCCACCGCAAATCACCGCCCCATTAAGGTTAGTCCACCCATATATCAACCCCAATTCAGCTTGGCCCAGCCGCACATCACCCCCATGGTTAGGTTAGCCCGTCCCCATGTCACCCCCAAATTTAGGTTGGCCTGCCCCCATATCATCCCCAAATCCAGGTTGGCCCACCCCCATATCAGCCCCAAACTTAACCTCGCCCACCCCTCTATCACCTCAAATTTAGGATGGCCCACCGCAAATCACTCCCAAACTTAGGTTGGCCCACCCCCATATCACCCCCGATTCAGCTTCGCCAAGCCCCATATCACCCCCATGGTTAGGGTGGCCCACCCCCCATGTCAGCCCCAAATTTAAGTTCTCCCACCCCCATATCTCTCCAAATCCAAACTGGCCCACCCCCCATATTCCCCCAAACACAGGCGTACCCACCCCTATATTACCTCAAATTTAGGTTGGGCCACCCCCAAATCAGCCTCGAATTCATCTTAGCTCACTACCATTTCACCCCAAATTTAGGTTGGGCCACTCCCATATCACTACCAAATTCAACTTGGCCCATCCCTGTATCACGTCCAAATTTATGCTGATGCCACTTCCAATTTCAAGTTGGCCACCCCAACCCTCTTTATGAAGACCTATGTATTTATATGGGAAATGCATAAAGTTTTTTGGCGTTACAGACACGACTTTGCACGATTTTGCTACCAAATTGCTGGGGCACTCGCCAAAGAATGCTGTGCATTAAAAGCAAATGCACCGAACGAGGGACGCCTTATGCTGATCCTAAATGCTCACGGCTAGCCAAGTTAGCTTCTCTGTAGAGCGGCCGTGGCATACACAGCACGGGACATTTATACACATGGTTTTTTTACGGCCACACCTACGGATGCATACCACTTGGCTGTAGGGAATACATTACCTGTAGCTATTGATCCAGACGCTGCACATCTTCTCCTAGTTGGTGCATTTCTTATTAGGATGAATATTTAGAAATAATTAACGTTCGAGCAGCGACTCAGCCTAGCAGACCCTTTGTTCCACACGAATGTTGCATAGGAATGGCACTGGCCACCGGGTGGCATTGTGGCCCAGGTGGACCTGATTCGCTCGGAGTGTGTGCCTTTAAGGACAGCCGAAAGTCGAAGAAAACGCACCTTCCAGAAGAACGCAATAAAATAGCCATTTTGTTCTCCCAGGTTCCAAGCTACAAAGCACGAAAGCTTTTTTTTTTTTTTTGCATAACACAAAGCCATGCGCAAGCTTCTAGTTGTGATGTCCAATGAATGAAATCTTCATGAAAGCGATGACTTCAGAATGAACACGACAGTGCTATGTTTTAGGAAGGAAAAATAGAAAAAAATAATATTTCAAGAGCACTACTGGAAAACTAGAACCGAAAGCAAATCTTGAGTTTTGTTTTTCTGCCATCTAGTAAGAGACTACAAAACTAGGTCCTATGCGGCTGAAAAAAAAAGTGCGAAGCGCGAATCGAACCGCGGCCACCGTGACGCGGGAGTATTGGTGCGCGCGATTCTACCATTCGGCCACGGCTTCCGAGGCGTCGCCAAGCGGTATGCTCATATTTTTATAGATACCACGGGAATTTTCACGACAGTTACAAAAAATTGCTTTTGGGAACAGTGTTACGCCATTTGTGGAGAGTCGAGATAGGCATCAATCGAAAGCTGAGTCTCCGGACTATATACGCTGCACTGGGTATTACGATTGACGCCGTAGTTTTATCACAGGCATCGTTCTTGCCTCGAATATCGAGTGCAAATTTTCGTCGTTTCCATAGGCTTCCATTGCTACATATTTAACCGCTGTGGGAACAAAATTCTTACGTGCCATAGCGTAATCACTGCATTTGGCTCGTGTGGATTGTCTTCCAAAACATGTCTGTCCCCTGCCTTTTTCAATAATCGACCTGCAGCTTTTGTTATTCGCGAAAAACCCGCTCGTTCCATTGAAAACGCCTAGCTTCGTGCCGGGCCCGCTTGGGGCGCTAGTTGGTACATGTCCAGAAAAGCTGGATATGGGTGCAGACACGTACATTTAAACGCATTTCAAACGTTCACATGCGCACATTTTATGAAAAGCTTATTTTTACGATTCATACCGCAAATTTAAAAGCTGCTTCGTAGGAGCAAATCTGCAAGTGGAAAAAGATTTATGATGCACAATCTTATAGATCGAATTCATGGCTGGTGACAGCACAGTAGAGTGCTGGTTTTTGGAGCCTTGGGGGGACAGTATTCAAAGCCATTGGAAAGGCAAAAAGTTTTTAAGAGTAACAACAGGTCATTTTTGTTGCACTAATCACATAAGATGGCAAACTTGCAAAGTAATTATTCACATATTACAGACTGTAATATTACAACGCGTTTTTTTCTCTTCATACTACTCAGGTTAATTTACCATAACACAGCGCTTATCAAACGTACAAAAAGAATTTTACATTCCTCATGTCGACTAAGGCTGATCGAACAAGCAACATATTGCGGGTGGTAATTGCTGAAGCTATCACAGCTGTCTCATCAGCGGGAGCGCATGACATTTTCGCTTGCTACAAAAGAATGAACACAAGCACATCATTGACCTTACATGAAAAATCAGAACGCCGACAAAAAAAATTAAAGGAAAAAGCAGAGTAGAGAAAAACCAGGGTGCTACGGGCAAATTGTATCTGCTAGTATTTACTGTTTTGAACACACTGTTCTAGAGCCGCATAGTCAGAACAATCGCACAAGTAACACAGCGAATTGGGCGTGTTGGTAAGTTGACATTCTTGGCGTATATGTGCAGCGCGACACAGACGTGTCGTTCATTCTTTGTCCCGCGTCTGTTTCGCGCTGCACGTATATAGAGAAAATTGCACAAGCGAACGACCTCTCATGCTAGGCGTATAGCTTTCCAGCGTGTACAGGAGTGTTACTCGAGATACATGCCGCATTAGTGTAAACAAGCCGAACTCGCCTCGGTAAACAAGGTGAACGCACCTCGCTAATGATATGCACACTTCCCTTTCGGAGCCGGCCGGTCTCCTCCCTCCTCATCGCACCGCGTAAAAAGCTTTGCCACCTTCCATGCGGTTTGTGCAGTTTGGTGCGCTGCGCTCCGCCATACTGGAATACAAGTGTCAAAATGATGTGTTTCGTTTCACTTCACCAAAGTCAGGGAAAACATTCGGGAGGCAGGAGTTGGAAATTCAAGACCATGAGCAAAACGAGAACAAGGTGAAAGCTCCCGCGAACGTTTCGACAAGTGGACTTGTCTTTTTCAATGCCTTGAAGAAGTCATTAACTTAATGTCGTCGAATACCGTACCTGCAACCCGGAGCCGATCGATGAAACACACGCTCGACGGTCCGCTGGTTGCAATTTCGATGGCACTGACGGAAACGAGTCGGCGCCGGCCCTTAAAGTGGGCTTCCCAGCGGCGCAGTTGAACATTTGACGTCATTTTGCACCACGTGATAGCGCTCGGAGAATAGCGGCGCGAGTGCCGCCGGAAAGGTTATGCGCAACTCTGCTACCTGCGGGAGCATATACATAAAGGTCGATCCAAATAGGTCGCGCAGCTTCGGGCGAAAAGCGGTTCAGTACAGATTGTCACCGACATCAGCAAGGGGAGTTATGGGAGCAGCGATTGAAGCGCGACTATGTTTGGAGGGAACAAACATTGTTAAAGAAAAAAGCGTTTATTAATTCAAGCGAGACGCAGTTAGATTCATTCAACGAAAATAAAATTCCTGGTCAATTTTATATATTCATGACGAGTTAAGAAAATACAAGTTTACTCAATTTTAATATAATTAATAAATGCATTTATTTTTGGCGCCCATCGTTACAGGGGGCGTTGAGGCCACTATCACTCGCAAGGTAATCCACATCTTGAAATGGGCAGAAAGGCGCACTTGTGAAGTTCACCTGTTAAAATACGCCCCCCTCACAGTTTGTGCTTTCTTGCTTGTCGAAGTTGGCCTGAATTTGGTGACGCGGGTTGCTTCATCGCTTCTTAATCTGTTCAGTCAAAAGTAGTGAGTTACGACCGCCAGATAATTGGGTAGTTTTCGTGCGACTGCGCCGGCCGACGAGCTTGGCGTCCGACGATAGGATCAGCACTCTGCGCCTAAAGCTTTCGTCGGCCTCCAAACAAAGTATGTTCTGTGCAGGGGTGCGAGTTCGACAACCGTACGGCTGGATTTTCCTTCATCGCTTTCCGCGCTGAAAGCTCGAAACGCCCATCAAGTCGAATGGCGGGGCATTTGAATATATAGTTCCAAAAGCAGGCCAACAAAATAAATTTCGCGCCTTCGAAAACAAAATGACGTCACTTCTGCTTTTAACGGACATGGCGTCACGTTATTTTTTCTTCCGCCGGAAGTGTTCCCACCACATACAGATGGCGCTAAGCCCCATGAACCATCGATGGACCGCCATGTTTTGAACGTATGGGCTCCTGTGGAAGCTTCGCTACCAGGTGTATTTACCTTGTATACAGGAACACTAAAGGAGGCCGCAAGCGCCTACGGGAGTGTCCACTCTTTACGTTTACTATATTGCTTTTTGAGATACATGCGTCATGCGCCAGACAGGCCACCGAAGCCAGCGAGGCCGGTTGCGCGTGTGAAGTTCATCTGTGTTAGGGTTGGCGTCTGACACCACGTGGCGAGAGGTCATTCACCCTACCACCTGAGCCGGAGCCCACGGGCGCCGGAGAGGTCATTCACCCTAACGCCTGAGCCGGAGCCCACGGGCGACCTCTTCCCCTCCTCTCATGGTCGTGGCATCGTGTGTGCTTACCTCATCCCCTTCACCCCCACCTGAGCCGGAGCCCACGGGGGCCCTCTCTCCGTGCCTGTCACGTGTCCTCGACGGAAGCAAGATCCCGCCCACACTTGTAGAGAGCTATTTAAGGGGCTCCGAAATGTCCTTTGAGAGACTTCATACTTGATACTTCATACTTCATGCTCTTCTTATTTTATTTCAACTACCTTTGAATAAACAGTGCAAGTTTCGCACTAGCAAATCGTCTCGCCCTTGCTTGGTCGCCATGATCCGCCGACAACGTCACGCTACCCAATAAGTAATGTCGGTCGAGCTTCGATAGGCAGGCGCCGCTACTTCTCGGCAGCAGTACGGTACGCTACCCTGGAGTACGCAACATCTGTTCGGTGACCCGTCTCTTTTGGACATAGTGTGTTTGTTGCGCTCCCGGCGTATTTTTGAGTTCCTTCTGCACTTCGACGCGGCACCACTGCACTATTGGACTACGGCAAGGTGAGAAATTTTGTTTGACCATCTGCGACGCATTTCAAGCGAGTTTGGTTTTACGACACCGAACCGAGATTTGTGACGCAGTTAGCGAAAATCAGCTAGGCCGTCGTGGCGTAGTTAACTGGAGTTAATGACTCGTACTGGGAGATGTTTGCGACGCTCTCTATGCGCCCCACCGTTATTATAAGTTGTTTGGGTAGTTTTTGGGCACGGTCGATGCACCCGGCTTTGTGACGCAGTTAGCGAAAAGCACCTCGGCCATGTGACGCAATTTGGCGTGTGATGATTTTTTCCAGGACAAGTTTTGGCACATTCTCTGACTCACAACATTATTGTAACTAATTCTGTTGCTTTTTGGGGTACTTATCATGCACAGTGGCCGCGCCCAGCGTTGTGACGCAGTTAGCGAAAACCAGCTCGGGCGCGTGATGCAGTTAGTTTCGCGTGTACTGAACCTTACTGGGAGAAGTTTTGGCGATTTTTCTGACATCGGCCATTATTGTAACTAATTTCGTTACTTCTTGCGCTGCTTTTGATGCACGCTCGCCGCATCCGGCTTTGTGACACAGCTAAAAGCAGCTCGGCTGTGTGTCGCAGTTAGCTTCGCGTCTACTGAATCTTACTGAGACAAGTTCGAGAATCATTCTGTGACCGCCCAAATTATTATAATTTCGTTACTTCTTGGGATACTTTTGAGGCACGCTCGCCGCGCCTGGGATTGTGACGCAGTAGCAAAAAAGAAAGCCAGCCGTGGTGGCAGTTTGGCGTGTACTGAACATTACTGAGATAAGTTTGTGAGGCTTTCTATGGCCCCGTAACATATACCTTTGTTCGTACTCAAGCTTGTCGAAGACGCGACGAGCGATTGCCAAGAGTGATAACTCTGGAGTGTGTTGTTTGCGCCGGCAGAATGCGGAAAAGATAAGGATGAGGAACTCAAAAACCATGAACTTCTAACTCGAAAATTGTGTCTTCTGAACGACTGAAAACAGGCTTTGCAGCACGCATTTCTCGAATGCGAGTAGAAGGCATTCTGCAAGCGTCTAGCATGGTCTGGCTGAGAAGCTGTGTTGTGGGCCAAGTTGTTTTGGAAACGCGCAGTCGCCCGTGCATTTGTGCTCTTAAAGTGAACGAAATAATGCCCGGGATTAGGGGAATGCTTGGAAATCGGATGCTTTTCTTCACAATTTATAGTACCCGCCGTGGTTGCTCAGTGGTCATGCTGCTGAACACGAGGTCGCGAGATCGAATCCCGGCGGCCGCATTTCGATGGGGGCGAAAACACCCGTGTGCTTAGATTTAGGTGCGCGTTAAAGAACCCCAGCTGGTCGAAATTTCTGGAGTCCCCCACTCAGAGTCCCCCAATCAGAAAGTGGTTGTGGCACGTAAAACCCCATAATTTAATTTTTAATTTATTGTAGGGCTTGAAATGAGTCGGGTATTTTCTGCGCCATGTATGTAAACGCGCATTGCTTTTGTTTGTAATGTCGCCCATTCCCCACTTTCTCACGTTTGTCCTGTACACGCAGTATTCGTATAAGGTCTAAATACCAAAATGACACATGCTTGTAATTTACTTTCTTCAGCTGATGCCGTCCGGTGGAGCTTCGTACGGGAACTAATGCTGCTTACCTGTTGCCACTACTTCGGATGAACGCGCAAAAAAAAAAAACCCGGAACGAGCATTTACATAGAGCGAAATAAACATTTGCTCATTTACAAGGCATTTTCAGTCTACTTTATGAAATTTCACGTGGCACAGATTCGATAGAGGCTTGTAAAGATCGTTCGAACTCATTTTAATTAAATAAACGATTCCGCACTAAGACCGCGCGCGATTGAGCAGCAGAAGCAGAAAGAAAAGAGGGCGGGGCGCCGAGTAGCGCAGCCGGCCTAGCGCATGCTAGCTAACGTTCAAAATGCGCACGCCCAGAACCGAAACCGGAGAGAGTTAACCCCATCCCCTGGGTGCGCTACAGTCAATTCGGCCGCTGGGCTTTAAGGGAGTGTCTGTTCTTGTTGAATGCCTTTTTCTAGTTTGGAACCAGGGCATGTGCACACTACAACTCTTCCTATAAAAGAAAGTTCCAGACGACTGTCATGATGGACATAATATTAGCGAATGCGTCTGGCCAATGACAGGGGGCAATTACGACCGAACAGCTTCGCAAAATCAGTTACTGAGACGTTATATTGCGGCGGACGCAGAAACTAATATTTGGTATCGTTAAGGTTCACTGCGCTGCACCACTCCGAACGTCATTGCTTTCACTTAAAAAGTCTTACATAGAAAGCTCCCTTTTGTCCCTCTCTGTAGATTTTTCACAAAAATGCATCAGTGTTGCGCAAACAATGAATGCCCCACTGATGCCAATATTTCGCAGAAAACACAAGTAAAACGCGCGTGTAAGCAAAAATTCACCGCGGGTATTAGAAGGGTTTGGTAGCGAGCAGTCCTCTTAAGAAAACACCTTTCATAGAAATCGTTGGTAAACCAATTTGCTTTAATAGTCTCAAATCTGTACTACGGCCATCAAAGTTGCCTTAGCAGAAAGGATCCATCCAACCAACCAAGTTTGGTTGAAGAAAGTCAGTTGGTTCTTTCTCGGTCCTCGCAAGCAAGCCAGGTCTCCCGCTGTCTGTTTCTTTTTTTAGGTTCTTGCTTCAGTTTGGGACACTCGATCTCGGTGGGCGGCGATTTACATTCCCACGTGATGTGGGCAGAAGTGGGCCGCTCGCCACTCCACGGAGAGCTGTCCCTGTATAGTATGGGATGCGCGTAGTTTTTTTTCTATATAGGTTTTGGTATGTGTTGGTGTGTAGTCGGCACCAGTCTCATGTTTGCGCCCCGGTAAGGTCGTGCAAGGTTGTGCAAGGGCGAATGTATTTTTGTCGCGTGCCTCTCTGATTCTCGAGGACATCTTGGGGTGTTCAAGGGGAGGGGGCGGGGGCTGCTCCTCGGGAGTCGTGATCGGTGCTCCGATGCTGTTCTCGCGATCGGCTCTCTCGCTGCCCTCCAGCCCTGTATGCGATGGGCACCATTTGATTTAGTGGTGATGGTCTTAAAAGGACTCCGGATAACTTTCCGTCGAATGTGCTTTCGAACATTCGCTGAATACAAAAGCATCAAGCCTAGGCCATAGTGTATAAATCTTCCTTATAGATCCTAGAAGCCGCCATCTAATAAAATGTACTTGAGCAGGAACGTTCCTATAA